>NW_028320526.1:0-95216 GCF_062004578.1 Staurois parvus
GCTTTCCCTTTCTACAAATAAAATACAAATGTAAATAATTGGACATTCGCTCGGTGCAGCGGGCGTTCCGGGGCTATTGAAAGCGTCTAAATCACTGCAATGGACGAGAAATATTCAAATTAAAATATCTTCTCTCCTGCCCCCCCCCTCCCCCCCTTGAAAAAAGAAGAAGATCGCGGCCATGATTTATCTGATACATTGGAAACATGCTAATCGCGTGACAGCGAGCGCCTGGGGGGCAATTTATCAAAAAGGACGATGTTGTTGGGGATCTATATCTAATTACCAGTAATGAATGAGGTGCGTCGCATTAAGACAGACTCTCCAGTTTGTTATGGAAATAAGACGATCCCAGCAGGCGAGGCACTTAATTAAACCGCCGCGCGGCGCGCCACTACGGAGAGACGCGACCCAAATGAGCTGATTGTTATTATGAGTTTTGATTAAGATTATTTTTTCTTCCTCCTCATCACTCGGATTACAAAGTGGAGGAAAGTCGCCAAGAACGCCGGGCGCTTAATCATCGGGCCGGGTGCTTATCGCCTGCGGTTGGCTCGACATTACGTCCCGCTAAGTCCTCCTTTCCAATCACGGCGTTACTTTAGGTCATAAAAAGGAGGAAAATTGTAAAACTGCGCCCATTAGGATCGCCATTCTCTTATGTTCCATAGACAAGAAGATTTCCCAAGATGGCTTGGCGTGACGTCCTTATGTCCAATCATGGCTTCCCAAGGTGGCTTGGCGTGACGTCCTTATGTCCAATCATGGCTCCCCAAGATGGCATGGCGTGACGTCCTTATGTCCAATCATGGCTCCCCAAGATGGCTTGGCGTGACGTCCTTATGTCCAATCATGGCTCCCCAAGATGGCTTGGCGCGACGTCATTATGTCCAATCATGGCTCCCCAAGATGGCTTGGCGTGACGTCCTTATGTCCAATCATGGCTCCCCAAGATGGCTTGGCGTGACGTCATTATGTCCAATCATGGCTTCCCAAAATGGCTTGGCGTGACATCCTTATGTCCAATCATGGCTCCCCAAGGTGGCTTGGCGTGACGTCATTATGTCCAATCATGGCTCCTCAAGGTGGCTTGGCGTGACGTCATTATGTCCAATCATGGATCCCCAAGATGGCTTGGCGTGACGTCCTTATGTCCAATCATGGCTTCCCAAAATGGCTTGGCGTGACATCATTATGTCCAATCATGGATCCCCAAGATGGCTTGGCGTGACATCATGTCCAATCATGGCTTCCCAAAATGGCTTGGCGTGACGTCATTATGTCCAATCATGGCTCCCCAAGATGGCTTGGCGTGACGTCATTATGTCCAATCATGGATCCCCAAGATGGCTTGGCGTGACGTCATTATGTCCAATCATGGCTTCCCAAAATGGCTTGGCGTGATGTCCTTATGACCAATCATGGCTTCCCAAAATGGCTTGGCATTACGTCCTTATGTCCAATCATGGCTTCCAAAGATGGCTTGACGTGACGTCCTTATGTCCAATCATGGCTTCCCAAGATGGCTTGGTGTGACGTCTTTATGTCCAATCATGGCTCCCCAAGGTGGCTTGGCGTGACGTCCTTATGTCCAATCATGGCTCCCCAAGGTGGCTTGGCGTGACGTCCTTATGTCCAATCATGGCTCCCCAAGGTGGCTTGGCGGGACGTCATTATGTCCAATCATGGATCCCCAAGATGGTTGGCGTGACATCATTATGTCCAATCATGGCTTCCCAAAAATGCTTGGCGTGACGTCCTTATGTCCAATCATGGCTTCCCAAGATGGCATGGCGTGACGTCCTTATGTCCAATCATGGCTTCCCAAGATGGCTTGACGTGACGTCCTTATGTCCAATCATGGCTTCCCAAGATGGCTTGGCGTGACGTCCTTATGTCCAATCATGGCCCAGAATGGTGCACAGCACTATTCCTGGTCCTAAAAGGGAGTAAGACAACAGATTTCCCAAGATGGCTTGGAGTGACGTCATTGTGTCCAATCATGGCTTCCCAAGATGGCTTGGCGTGACGTCCTTATGTCCAATCATGGCTCCCCAAGATGGCTTGGCATGACGTCATAATGATGTCCAATCATGGCGCACAGCACTACTCCCGGTCCTAAAAGGGAGGAAAAATTTAAAACTGTGTTTGCTAAGATCGCCATTCTCTTACATATCAGAGACGAAGCTTTTCCAAGATGGCGACTGAAATATACATTTCCTTTGCTTTCTATAACTCTGGCCTCGTCTCTAGAGGTGTCCCAGAAGAGCGTCAGTGGGGTCCACGCATGGGGTGATCTCGTGACCACCGCGCCATCTCGTAGGGCTGTAGAGGGGGTCCACGCATGGGGTGATCTCGTGACCACCGCGCCATCTCGTAGGGCTGTAGAGGGGGTCCACACAGGGGGTGATCTCGTGACCACCGCGCCATCCAATGAAGACACCTGCTCTGAAGATATCTAAGGAGGGCTTTTCCTCACTTGCTGTTGTATCTGCAGGGCAGGAAGTGAAAGGAAATCTCTCCAGCATGGAGGCAAGTTGAAACTGCCTAATGCAGGCCATACATGGTTCAAATTCTGAACGATTTTTCATCTGAAAATTGAAAACGTCGTTCACTCGGTAATCTGACAGCGCCATCAATGATCGACTGAAAATCGGCTGACCGAGTCATAAAGTTCACCCCATATAACAGGCCAGGTCACGGCTCGTGCGCATATTCTTTCCAGAAAAACGATCGTACGGTTTGACCATCATTGAGTCGAAAATCGGTCGCTTTTCATGAATTTTTCAACATGCCCGATCACCGAAAAGGGGAGGAACCACGAAAATCGGCCGGTGCCATTGACCCCACTAACAGAGCGAAAATCAGCCGATTATTCTTAGGTCCGATTTTCGGATGAAAAATCGGTCAAATTTCGACCCGTGTATGACCAGCCTAAGAGACATAAGGATTGGCCCAGGCGGGTTGGGAAGGGGTTAGGTCCTCCCAATGTGCGAGCTTTTTGAGCTTCAGCCGGCCCATCTGTGATATAAATTATTTTTTTTTTTTCTGATTGTAAGGACATTGTATATGGAGATCAATTTTTTATTTTTAGTAACAAATGATTTTTTTGTTAACTGTAAAGCAAAACACTGCAGATGGATAAATGTTTCACATTTCTTCTGATGACGCTAAATTACCGTTCTTCAATAAATGTAGAATGTTTTGAAAGTACATTTGTCAATTCTTTTTCATCCTTCGCATTATATTTTGTATCCAATCTGCGTTTTTACCAATAAAGGTTGACGACGAGGTGCATCCATGACATCGGACACCAGAATGTTTCCACTTTTCCTGCATGTCTCCATAATATAATACAAGTATAAATATAATATAACATGAATATCATGTAAAATAAATTAATATAACTATAAAATAAAATAGTATAATATAAAATAAATTACATTAATAGAATATAAAAAAAATAATATAAATATAAAATAAAAGATTATACATATAAAATAATATAATATAAAATATTATAAATAGGATATAAAATAATATAAATATCAAATAATATAAAATATAACATGATAAATCTAATATAAAATAATATAATATGAAATAAATTAATATAACATAAAAAAATAAAAATACAATATTATAAATATAATATAAAATAAGATAAATATCAAATAATATAAAATACAATATGATGAATATAATATAATGTAAATATCAACTAAATTAATATATTATAACATAAAAAAATAAAATATTATAAATAGAATATAAAATAAAAAATTATAATATAATATATTATTTTATATTGTTTATATATACGTTTGTTTTATATTATATTTATATTATAGAATTTTATGTCACATTATATTAATTGTAGATAATAATTTATTTTATATTTATAATATAATATGTATACAATGCTACATATAGTGTGGCTACCGGAAGCTGACCACCAAGCACTAGGTCAGGGGGCTCTGAGGGGGAGAGGTAGAGGGAGAGAGAATATGCTAATTAGATACAATGCTCTCCCTAAGTTAAAATGGTATGGTCCAAAATCATCATTATTCATAGAAGCAGGAGATGGTGGAAGGAGTGAGCTGTTAGGACCAGTGCGTGTCCAATCAAACAAGCTGAGTGTTTACACATCTTTTTGCACAGTGCCCTAAGGACCAGGCCTTTTGGCTAAGTCCAGGGCAATTTTTGCTACGGGCCTCAGGGCCTGGTCTGTGCACATTTCGGCACGGTACCATTTTTATTATTTTCTTACTTTTCTTATTTATTTATTATCACTCCCACGTTTGTCACTTTTTCTTTGCCTTATGTGTGTGTTTTTCACGGATGGAGGGTGTGGGTCCTCGGGCCTACCCTGAAGTCTAGGGGGAGGATGTGTGGCCATACGGTTCCTTCCTCCCCTGATCCCTAGAGGACTCTTCTTCGGGAGAGTCCCCTTGCCTAGTACTGAATGTCCGGCTTCGGCTTGGCATAGGGAATGGTGGTCCACCAGGCCTTTTGGCCAGGAGGACCAAGTGGGAACCTAGTCCCCGTCAGGAGCTTCGTGCCCCGGGGGATCAGGGACAGCGGTCCAAGCCCCTTTAGGGGTAGGACACAGCACACCCCTAAGTGCACGTTTTTCGTGTGGTGTTTTGCACTTGCACTTTTTTGCGGACACTTACGGGTTTTTTCGATATAGTTGCACGTTTGCGGACTTAAAAAATCAAACAAGCTGAGTGGGCATGAGTTAAATTTGCATGAATTTGAATAAGCCCACACTGCAAGGGAAGGATATGCAAATTATGTTGACCATAATCCTTTGCAATTGGATCAGAACACTCTTGTTGTGCAACAACAAGAAGAGAATGAATATGGGGGAAAAAAAACATAAAGTGGATCCTAATATGCAAATTAGGTCCTTTGCAATTCTATCATTTCTCAGCTTTTTGGTGAAGATCAATGTCCAGTAGAGGCGCTCCGTGATGTCCACCAGGCAGTTGGTAGTAATTCCCCCGGGAAAACCAGAAGGGCCCAGTTCCTCCTGATTTGAATACATCTATCTACCTTGTCTAGCCAGGGCTCAGGGAGGCAGAGAGTCCACGGAGTGGTTGCCTCAGCACATGGGGGTGGAATCCCACATGTGAGAGGTGCACATGGTCACCGTTCCAAAACCCTTTTTCTGCACTGCGCCTTCTAGGTCTTAGGTACAGGGCAATTTTTAGGCTACAGGCCTCAAGCAGGACACAGACAACAAGTCAAAAACCTGACAGGGGTTCTAATCTTAGATTGTAAGCTCCCAGGATCAGGCCCTCCCTCTTAGATTGTAAGCTCCCAGGATCAGGCCCTCCTAACCCTCTTCTATTGATCTGTATTGTTGCTGTATTGTCTCACGTTATATTGTAGCGCTGAGCAAACTGTTGGCGCCATAAATCCTCTATAATAATAATAATATAAATCCTGAATAATAATAATAACCATTCCCTACTACATCGAAAACTACGTTTAGGAAAAAGGTTTTGGCTTTACATACATTTTAGGTCACCTATGAGGTAGGGAATCTCAAATAGGCCTCCTGACATCACCAAAGGGTCAATCACAAGGTTCACTGCATGGAATGCTACAAAACACTGCAGATACAAAAGAGGAAAAGATGGTCTGAGATCGGGGACATGTATCAAAATTGGTTGGAGACTCAGGACCTGCAGCATGGTTGGCTAGAAACTGGAAACGTTGCATGGTTGGTTGGAGACTGCAGATATGCTGCTTGGATGTTTGAAGACGGAGACCTGCTGCACAGTTGGTTAGACAGTGAGGACCTGCTGCACAGTTGGTTAGACAGTGAGGACCTGCTGCAAAGTTGGTTGGAGACTGAGGACCTGCTGCTGAGTTGGGTAGAGACAGTTGAGAAGATGCTGCAAGGTTGGTTGGAGACTGTGGATCTGCTGTATGGTTGTTTGGAGACTGCTTGGATGGTTCAACACTGGGAAATGCTGCATGGTTGATTTGAGACTGGGGACATGCTGCATGGTTGCTGGCAGACTTTGGACCTGCTGCATGGTTGGTTGGAGACTACAGACCTTCTATAAGGTTGGTTGTGGACTGCAGACCTCCTGCATGGCTGTTTGGAGACTGTGGACCTGGTGCAAGGTTGGGTGGAGACTGCAGACTTGCTGCTTAGATGGTTGATTTGAGACATGCTGCAAGGTTGCTTGAAGACTTCGGACCTTGCATGGTTGGTTGGGGGACTGAGGACCTGTTGCATGGCTGGTTGGCAGAAATGCTGCTTGGATGGTTGGAGATGGGAAACATGCTGCAATATTGGTTGGAGACCAGAGACATGCCTCACAGTTAACGCCTGAGAACATATTACATGAGGTTAGTAGAGATCACCACTATGACCAGCTTTACAGATCAATGCCCCCACCCTCATTACAGACTGCGGGATCTGAGGGCCGCACAACAAGTACCTAAGGGCTGGATGTGTCCCTCAGGCTGCATGTTGGACACCGGGGCTTTACGTCATTTCAGCAATTGGTTACTTTGTACCGTCCTATGGAGGGAGCCGGCTGGATAATCGCTGTGACCTCGTGTGTCCTGAAGTCATGAAGTCTTCCTCTCGCTGCCCCCTGCTGAGTAATGGAGGAATGATGAGGTGACGCACCCAGTGACTTGTGTGCTGATTGCTGCTCTTTATTGCCGGCGGCATCACAGATCAACCAACATGAGATAAAAGTCCCATTATAATGATTGATGGTTATATCACCAATAAATCATCGTACGTATGTGAGAGATAACATGAGAGCGTGACATCCGAGTATTGACAGAATTCCAACAATATATATCACATGATAAACCAGCGACCCCAAAAAGTCCATTACAAGGAGCAGATACCGAGAATGACACCCGGCATCCAGGACAGGAGAAGTGGGACTGTGCAGAGTCCATACATACAGAATGGGGACAGATACAGAGAATGACACCCGGCATCCGGGACAGGAGAAGTGGGACTGTGCAGAGTCCGTACATACAGAATAAGGGGAGATACCGAGAATGACACCCGGCATCCAGGACAGGAGAAGTGGGACTGTGCAGAGTCCATACATACAGAATAAGGACAGATACAGAGAATGACACCCGGCATCCAGGACAGGAGAAGTGGGACTGTGCAGAGTCCATACATACAGAATGGGGACAGATACAGAGAATGACACCCGGCATCCAGGACAGGAGAAGTGGGACTGTGCAGAGTCCATACATACAGAATGGGGACAGATACAGAGAATGACACCCGGCATCCAGGACAGAAGTAGGACTGTGCAGAGTCCATACATACAGAATGGGGACAGATACCGAGAATGACACCCGGCATCCAGGACAGGAGAAGTGGGACTGTGCCGAGTCCATACATACAGAATGGGGACAGATACAGAGAATGACACCCGGCATCCAGGACAGGAGAAGTGGGACTGTGCCGAGTCCATACATACAGAATGGGGACAGATACAGAGAATGACACCCGGCATCCAGGACAGGAGAAGCGGGACTGTGCAGTGACTGTTGTCTGTTTCTATGAATTGTTTCCTGATTCTGGATGAACATTCTAGGACTCTGGCTCCCTCTGCTGGTCATATTGGTCGATGACGCTCGGAGAATCTCACTTGTGTGGATTCTTCATGTTGCTGACTCTCCACCTGTAACTGACATGTTCAGTTTTCAGACACTTCCTGTCGGTCATTTCCTGTCAGTTGCTCTCTGCAGTTATAAATCATATTTGCTGTCCCGCCATTCACTGAGTTCTGTTTGGAGAATCTGAATTACAGCAAATGTTACATCCTTGGACTGCGATCTTATTTTTTATGGAAATCGGCTGGAGATGGCGAGACGATAAATTTCTCCATCATTATCCTTTGACTCATATAGAAGACTTTCTGCACACATTCGCAGCACTGGAAACGAGAGGTTTGGGCTGTGGAGCTGCCAGTGTGAATACACACCCTGGGAGGTGGAAGGAGTCTGTGTGGTGGATCCTCCCCCCCCCCTTCAGACATACGCAGGTGTACCAGCTCCTCCCCTTCAGACATACGCAGGTGTACCGGCTCCTCCCCTTCAGTCTTGCACAGGCGTACCGGCTCCTCCCCTCCAGTCTTGCACAGGCGTATTGGCTCCTCCCCTTCAGTCTTGCACAGGTGTCGGCTCCTCCCCTTCAGTCTTGCACAGGCGTACCGGCTCCTCCCCTTCAGTCTTGCACAGGCGTACCGGCTCCTCCCCTTCAGTCTTGCACAGGCGTGCCGGCTCCTCCCCTTCAGTCTTGCACAGGCGTGCCGGCTCCTCCCCTTCAGTCTTGCACAGGCGTACCGGCTCCTCCCCTTCAGTCTTGCACAGGCGTACCGGCTCCTCCCCTTCAGTCTTGCACAGGCGTACCGGCTCCTCCCCTTCAGTCTTGCACAGGCGTATCGGCTCCTCCCCTTCAGTCTTGCACAGGCGTACCGGCTCCTCCCCTTCAGTCTTGCACAGGCGTATCGGCTCCTCCCCTTCAGTCTTGCACAGGCGTACCGGCTCCTCCCCTTCAGTCTTGCACAGGCGTATCGGCTCCTCCCCTTCAGTCTTGCACAGGCGTGCCGGCTCCTCCCCTTGAGTCTTGCACAGGCGTACCGGCTCCTCCCCTTCAGTCTTGCACAGGCGTACCGGCTCCTCCCCTTCAGTCTTGCACAGGCATACCGGCTCCTCCCCTTCAGTCTTGCACAGGCGTACCGGCTCCTCCCCTTCAGTCTTGCACAGGCGTACCGGCTCCTCCCCTTCAGTCTTGCACAGGCGTATCGGCTCCTCCCCTTCAGTCTTGCACAGGCGTACCGGCTCCTCCCCTTCAGTCTTGCACAGGCGTATCGGTTCCTCCCCTTCAGTCTTGCACAGGAGTGCCGGCTCCTCCCCTTCAGTCTTGCACAGGCGTATCGGCTCCTCCCCTTCAGTCTTGCACAGGCGTACTGGTTCCTCCCCTTCAGTCTTGCACAGGAGTGCCGGCTCCTCCCCTTCAGTCTTGCACAGGCGTATCGGCTCCTCCCCTTCAGTCTTGCACAGGCGTACTGGTTCCTCCCCTTCAGTCTTGCACAGGCGTATCGGCTCCTCCCCTTCAGTCTTGCACAGGTGTACTGGCTCCTCCCCTTCAGTCTTGCACAGGTGTACTGGCTCCTCCCCTTCAGTCTTGCACAGGTGTACCGGCTCCTCCCCTTCAGTCTTGCATAGATACCCCATGTCACTTTCTTGGTGCTTCAACGCGTCTCCAAAGCCTCCATAGAAGTCTATGACATCACTAGATAGCAGCACCTGCAGATTTTGAGGGGCTGTAATTCACCTTTAGCTTTGCTTTGGAGGTATTGCAGGCATGGGATATCCCAGGATGCACTGGGAAACCAACAAGGGAACCGGAAAGCTGTCATCAGCAGTCTCCTCTGGGTCATGTGTAAGTTCTGGGAGTGTTCTGTGCAGACATCATATCTAGTGTGCAGCGTGGAGCAGCAGGAAGATGGGGGGGGGGGGTCCAGACTGCAGAGGACCACATTGTGTGCTGGCAACCCTATAGTGGAAAGTGAAAGGGAACTGGAGAGGGAGGACTGAGGATCAGCAGAGATGGGGGACCGGAGCAGGAGAAACTAGCAGATGTCACTCATGGTGTGAAGCATGAGAGCAAAATAGCAGAGCTGAGCAGGAACTGGAGAGAGAGAGAGAGGAGGATCAGAAAACGGGGGATCAGCAGAGCTGGGGGTACTACTGAGTGGGGGATCAGCAGAGCTGGGGCTTGTTACTGAGTGGGGGATCAGCAAATGAGGGATCAGCAGAGCTGGGAGTACAACTGAGCTGGTAATCTGCTGAATGAGGGTACAAATAAGTCCAAATGGGTTCAGTGCTGATATAAGTTTTAAGGGCTTCCAAAGAAAAAAAAAGTTTTTTCAGTGGGAGGAATAGTGCCCCATCATTGGTGTCAGTGGGAGGAATAGTGCCCCGTCATTGGTGTCAGTGGAAGGAATAGTGCCCCATCATTGGTGTCAGTGGAAGGAATAGTGCCCCATCATTGGTATCAGTGGGAGGAATAGTGCCCCATCATTGGTGTCAGTGGAAGGAATAGTGCCCCGTCATTGGTATCAGTGGGAGGAATAGTGCCCCATCATTGGTGTCAGTGGGAGGAATAGTGCCCCATCATTGGTGTCAGTGGGAGGAATAGTGCCCCATCATTGGTGTCAGTGGGAGGAATAGTGCCCCATCATTGGTGTCAGTGGGAGGAATAGTGCCCCATCATTGGTGTCAGTGGGAGGAATAGTGCCCCGTCATTGGTATCAGTGGGAGGAATAGTGCCCCGTCATTGGTGTCAGTGGGAGGAATAGTGCCCCATCAATGGTGTCAGTGGAAGGAATAGTGCCCCATCATTGGTGTCAGTGGGAGGAATAGTGCCCCATCATTGGTGTCAGTGGGAGGAATAGTACCCCATCATTGGTGTCAGTGGAAGGAATAGTGCCCCGTCATTGGTATCAGTGGGAGGAATAGTGCCCCGTCATTGGTGTCAGTGGGAGGAATAGTGCCCCGTCATTGGTGTCAGTGGGAGGAATAGTGCTCCGTCATTGGTGTCAGTGGGAGGAATAGTGCTCCGTCATTGGTGTCAGCGGGAGGAATAGTGCCCCGTCATTGGTGTCAGCGGGAGGAATAGTGCCCCGTCATTGGTGTCAGCGGGAGGAATAGTGCCCCGTCATTGGTGTCAGCGGGAGGAATAGTGCCCCGTCATTGGTGTCAGCGGGAGGAATAGTGCCCCGTCATTGGTGTCAGCGGGAGGAATAGTGCCCCGTCATTGGTATCAGTGGGAGGAATAGTGCCCCGTCATTGGTGTCAGTGGGAGGAATAGTGCCCCGTCATTGGTGTCAGCGGGGGGAATAGTGCCCCGTCATTGGTGTCAGCGGGAGGAATCGTGCCCCGTTATTGGTGTCAGCGGGGGGAATAGTGCCCCGTCATTGGTGTCAG
The DNA here is from genome assembly GCF_062004578.1 of Staurois parvus. Lineage (NCBI taxonomy): Eukaryota > Metazoa > Chordata > Amphibia > Anura > Ranidae > Staurois > Staurois parvus. Next base: position 10,999 of record NW_028320526.1, read on the forward strand.
TGGGAGGAATAGTGCCCCGTCATTGGTGTCAGCGGGAGGAATAGTGCCCCGTCATTGGTGTCAGCGGGAGGAATAGTGCCCCGTCATTGGTGTCAGCGGGAGGAATAGTGCCCCGTCATTGGTGTCAGCGGGAGGAATAGTGCCCCGTCATTGGTGTCAGCGGGAGGAATAGTGCCCCGTCATTGGTGTCAGCGGGAGGAATAGTGCCCCGTCATTGGTATCAGTGGGAGGAATAGTGCCCCATCATTGGTGTCAGTGAGAGGAATAGTGCCCCATCATTGGTATCAGTGGGAGGAATAGTGCCCCATCATTGGTGTCAGTGGGAGGAATAGTGCCCCATCATTGGTGTCAGTGGGAGGAATAGTGCCCCATCATTGGTATCAGTGGGAGGAATAGTGCCCCGTCATTGGTGTCAGTGGGAGGAATAGTGCCCCGTCATTGGTGTCAGTGGGAGGAATAGTGCCCCGTCATTGGTGTCAGCGGGGAGGAATAGTGCCCCGTCATTGGTGTCAGCGGGAGGAATAGTGCCCCGTCATTGGTGTCAGCGGGAGGAATAGTGCCCCATCATTGGTGTCAGTGGGAGGAATAGTTCCCCATCATTGGTGTCAGTGGGAGGAATAGTGCCCCATCATTGGTATCAGTGGGAGGAATAGTGCCCCATCATTGGTGTCAGTTGGCAGAACAGTATCTGTGACATCAGACTGAAAGCCTCAGGTGTGCTCTGTGGAGAGAGGGGGGGAGGGGGGGTGTCTCTTCCCTCCAATCAGCTCTCAGACCTCACTGGGGATTTGAAGGTTTACAATCAGTTTAAAGTTGTATCTAAAAACAAAAAGTTTTTTTTTCCTTTGATTTTGGACAGATGATACAATGTTGGGAGCTCCTGCGGATCGCTCTGAAGAGATTTTCTTTGATTTCCCGTCCTGCAGACACAACAGGAAGTGGGTTGAAATCCCCCCAACGTGAGGGAAATCCCCTGGTGCACAGCTGCCCCCAGAACACGTCTCCATGGGATGTTCTCCCCTCTCTTCCTGTTCTGGTGACAACTGTAACATGTAGGATTTCCTGTGATTTCCTGTCTCAGTGACACCAGAACAAGGAGAGAGCATGAATCTCCTCCGTGGGGACACAGACAGCAATAGATACCTGACAGGGACTCCGCCCCTTCCAAACTCCACCCCTTCCAAACTCCACCCACAAATATCATTACAATAAACAAGAAACAAAGTTTTACTTAAACAATTTTTAATAAAATAGAACAATCTGACATTGAACAACGAAACTCCCCGATCCCGTCTGATGGAAGATGGACAGCGCCCCCCTCAGGGATCTCTATGTACAATCTGACATTGAACACCCCCCGATCCCGTCTGATGGAACATGGACAGCGCGCCCTCAGGGATCTCTATGTACAATCTGACACCCCCAGATCCCGTCTGATGGAAGATGGACAGCGCCCCCCTCAGGGATCTCTATGTACAATCTGACATTGAACACCCCCCGATCCCGTCTGATGGAAGATGGACAGCGCCCCCCTCAAGGATCTCTATGTACAATCTGACACCCCCAGATCCCATCTGATGGAAGATGGACAGCGCCCCCCTCAGGGATCTCTATGTACAATCTGACACTGAACACCCCCCGATCCCGTCTGATGGAAGATGGACAGCGCCCCCCTCAAGGATCTCTATGTACAATCTGACACCCCCAGATCCCGTCTGATGGAAGATGGACAGCGCCCCCCTCAAGGATCTCTATGTACAATCTGACACCCCCAGATCCCGTCTGATGGAAGATGGACAGCGCCCCCTCAGGGATCTCTATGTACAATCTGACATCGAACACCCCCCGATCCCGTCTGATGGAAGATGGACAGCGCCCCCTCAGGGATCTCTATGTACAATCTGACATCGAACACCCCCCGATCCCGTCTGATGGAAGATGGACAGCGCCCCCTCAGGGATCTCTATGTACAATCTGACATTGAACACCCCCCGATCCCATCTGATGGAAGATGGACAGCGCCCCCCTCAGGGATCTCTATGTACAATCTGACATTGAACACCCCCCGATCCCGTCTGATGGAAGATGGACAGCGCCCCCCTCAGGGATCTCTATGTACAATCTGACATTGAACACCCCCCGATCCCGTCTGATGGAAGATGGACAGTGCCCCCCTCAGGGATCTCTATGTACAATCTGACATTGAACACCCCCCGATCCCGTCTGATGGAAGATGGACAGCGCCCCCTCAGGGATCTCTATGTACAATCTGACATTGAACACCCCCCGATCCCGTCTGATGGAAGATGGACAGCGCCCCCTCAGGGATCTCTATGTACAATCTGACATTGAACACCCCCCGATCCCATCTGATGGAAGATGGACAGCGCCCCCCTCAGGGATCTCTATGTACAATCTGACATTGAACACCCCCCGATCCCGTCTGATGGAAGATGGACAGCGCCCCCCTCAGGGATCTCTATGAACAATCTGACATTGAACACCCCCCCCCCCCGATCCCGTCTGATGGAAGATGGACAGCACCCCCCTCAGGGATCTCTATGTACACTTCCTGTATACTAAAAATACCTGCTCACTAAAGAGACCCTGTCACTGACTATTCAGTAGTTTTCAAGCTCATCCTATCCCCCCCAATCAGCTTATATCCCCTCCCTCCCCAGTGTCCTGCTGCTTTATCAGAGGCATCACAAATACCCAGTATGGAGGAAGGATATGACCTTCTCCAAGGATGGGCCTGAGCAGCCAATCACCAGCCCCTAATAGGGTTTTGGAATGGAGTGGTGGGTGAGTATGTGGGGGGAGGGGTGCTGGCCCAGTCACTGTACCCTGAATAAGCATGACAGGGTCTCTTTAAAACAGAATACCAACTGGCGTCAGGACCGCATACAGCACCCGGGTACAGACAGCGGCTGAGTGTGATGGGCAAGGCTGCCGCACTTTCTCCGCATGATTTAGGATGAGACCCCAAAAATGACTCAACCAATCGAATTCCACCTCTGTTTGTTCTGGAGAAAAATTAATATTTCTATAAAATTACAAACAGCGGTTTATACAACCTCCTACTTCTCACAATTGTAGAGATTATTAATCAGCTACATGGAGATGGGAGACAGAAAACTATCTGTGCAGAAAATACACCGAGCAACCAGCAGAGGGCGCCGGTGCAAGAACTGGGAATACTGCAGGGAGTTGCAATACTGAATTGTCACCAGCAGAGGGCGCCGGTGCAGCGCTGGGAATACTGCAGGGTGCCGCAATACTGAATAATCACCAGCAGAGGGCGCCCGTGCAGCACTGGAAATACTGTAGGGAGCCGTAATGCTGAATTATCACCAGCAGAGGGCGCCGGTGCAGCGCTGGGAATACTGCAGGGTGCCGCAATACTGAATAATCACCAGCAGAGGTCGCCCGTGCAGCACTGGAAATACTGTAGGGAGCCGTAATGCTGAATTATCACCAGCAGAGGGCGCCGGTGTAGCGCTGGGAATACTGTAGGGAGCCGTAATGCTGAATTATCACCAGCAGAGGGCGCCGGTGCAGCGCTGGGAATACTGCAGGAAGCTACTATACTGAATTATCACCAGCAGAGGGCGCCGGTTCAGCGCTGGGAATACTGCAGGGTGCCGCAATACTGAATTATCACCAGCAGAGGGCGACGGTGCAGCACTGAAAAAACTGCAGTAAGCTGCAATACTGAATTTACAACCAGCAGAGGGCGCCGGTGCAGAACTGGGAAAACTGCAGGGAGCTGCAATACGGACTAACAACCAATAGATGGCGCTCAGGTGACACCGGGAAAATGCTGCCTTTAGCGAACACAACCAATAGATGGCGCTCGTACATCACTGGCTATTTCTGCTTCAACCAACAGAGGGAGCTTATGAGTCACCGACACCACCACCTACAGCCAAAAGATGGCGCTGTGTGCGGAGCTCTACATTGAGTGAATGGAATGGACAGAGAAGCTGCTGCAGGCTGAGAACTATATCAGAACTCCTGCAGAGGGACTACAAGTCCCAGCATCCTCTCCTAGCAGCAGAAAGCACCCACAGCTGTATGTCAGAGCGCCAGATTCCTGCTACGCCCCCCACAGGCCACTAAGCAACAAGGAAAGGTTCTTAGGCAGGAGGAGCTCCATACAGACTCCATGCTGACAATACAGACTCCATGCTGACAATACAGGCTCAATACAGACTTCATGCTGACAATACAGGCTCCATGCAGAGATCACCCAGACATTAACCCCAAACTCACCTGTTGTCAGTTTCTATTACACATCATAAATGATGTTTATAACCAATGAGCCGCGAATCCCTTCCCGCTCCCCTGCAGTCTCACTCCTCATGCTGCATCCTGTGTGTCTGAGTGACACCTGCAGCCTCATTGTAGACTGACTCCTCCCCTCCCTGCAGAGCTGAGCTCCACCCCTAAGAGAAGAACAAACTCCACATAGTTCTGTCTCCAGGAGAATTTAAAAGGGGCATTTTTAGTTTCTTGGGGGAGTGACACCATGGAAGGTCGGTGACACCGTAGATAATTGACCCCCCATGGAAAGTCGGTGACACTGTGGAAGGTCAGTGACCACCTGTGGAGAGTCAGTGCACCCCCCCCCCCCGTCCATGGAAAGTCGGTGACACCATGGAAGGTCGGTGACACCGTAGATAATTGACCCCCTATGGAAAGTCGGTGACACTGTGGAAGGTCAGTGTCCACCTGTGGAGAGTCAGTGCCCCCCCCGTCCATGGAAAGATGGGTGACACCATGGAAGGTCAGTAAACCCCCCCTATGGGATGTGGGTGACACCGTGCAAGGTCAGTGACCCCCTCATGGAAGGTGGGTGATACCATGGAAGGTCAGTGATTCCCCCCCATGGAAAGTGGGTGACACCATGGAAGGTCAGTAAACCCCCCCCCCCATGGAAGGTGGGTGACACCATGGAAGGTCAGTAAACCCCCCCCCTTCCCCATGGAAGGTGGGTGACATCGTGGAAGGTCATTGACTCCCCCCCCCATCAAAGATGTGTGACTCCAATAGATGGTGGGTGACACCGTGGAAGGTGTGTGACCCCCATGCAAGGTGAGTGACACAAAGTCAGTGATCCCCATGAAAGATGGCTGACACCATGGAAGGTGGATGACACCGTGGAAGGTGTGTGACCTCATGGAAAGTCCGTGATCCCCATGGAGGGTGACACCATGGAAGGTGTGTGACCCCCAAAGGAAGGTGTGTAACTGTAGAAAGTCAGTGATCCCCATGGAGGGCGGATGACACCATGGAAGGTCAGTAAACACCCCCCCATGGAAGGTGGGTGACACCATGGAAGGTTAGTAAACCCCCCCCTTCCCCATGGAAGGTGGGTGACATCGTGGAAGGTCATTGACTCCCCCCCATCAAAGATGTGTGACTCCAATAGATGGTGGGTGACACCGTGGAAGGTGTGTGACCCCCATGCAAGGTGAGTGACACAAAGTCAGTGATCCCCATGAAAGATGGCTGACACCATGGAAGGTGGATGACACCGTGGAAGGTGTGTGACCTCATGGAAAGTCAGTGATCCCCATGGAGGGCGGGTGACACCAGGAAAGGTGGGCGGAGATTCGCCCCCAGGCTCTGACGTATATAAAAAGAACAGACATGAAGACGCGAACGCCTGGCGCAATACCATCGATTTATTGTTCATACAAAGAGATGCCAAACAAACGGATACAAAAGTAGAGAATAAAATCGCATGAAAACCACAAGATGCCGCAGCGTTGGGAATCATCGCGAATCGACACGCAACCCGGCTGGACCGGCGAGCTGTGCGTTTCGGGGGCACCCCTCCATTCATCAGAGCTATCTACAGTGCGGCGCCCCCCCCACACCCAACACGCCAGTCCAGCCGGGTTGCATGTCGATATGCGATTCCCAACACTGTGGCCTTTTGTGGTTGTCATGTAAACTCCTCCCCCCTCCCTCCTCCCCTCCCCCGCCCCCCATCCCCCGGGGTGAGGGTACAATAAGGCACTTCGTTGTGTGATTCTGGATCTGTGACGGAGGATTGGAATCGATGAGATTCGGGAACACCGAGAATGATACAAAGTAACACATCGTATCCAATCCGATCTATAACCAAAATACCACCACGTGGGGGGCGGGGCGTGACACCAAAGGGGGCGGGGCTATGTATAAAACATTTGCCGTGTCTTATCTCTCAGTGTATGTACCGGGCCCCCGGGGGACCCTGTATATAAAATCTGACATGCAGGTGTTTTCAGCGTTCACACCCCGATCCCCATATTCTCTGTCATCGGATTATCTCCTATCATCGGCAGCGCCATCTAGTGGTCGTCATTTTTTTTCATTTGTTCTACAGCTTTATGGCCACTAGGTGGAGCTGACGATGATAGAAGAATACCGATCGTTTGTTGTGTGAATGCTGAAGACAGATTTTCATCCATAGACCCCCCCACTGCTACATACATAATCCTGCCAGCCCCCAATCCCTGATCCCGGGACTGCGCCCCCCCCCCTCCCGGGGATTGTAGGAGATCGATGATACCCGTTTTATGTATAGATCAGCATGAGGGGTCAGCAGGAAAGGAGATGTCACAGCTAGCTGTCGGTAATGGACCAATCTCGTGTCTGCCGCCGTGTATGACATGCATTGTATATTCTGCATTGGGCCCCCTGGATCTCATACAAGGTGACAGACATGAGATCCGACCATTACAGATCATTCAGCCTGCTACTGACTTTCCCCGCCAACATTCATTTAATTTCATGAGCACTATAGGAAAGAACACATCCTGGCATCCCTTTACATGTGCATGTCCCCCCTGCTTGCCACCGCGTACTGTAGCTGTGCAATCTGCTGATCAACAGACTGCACAGCTAAAGTCTAGACCATCCAATAACCAGCAGGGGGAGCATGCATGTCTAAAAGGATGTCAGGGATGTGTTCTTTCATATAACATTGGTGCTGTAATGTTTACAGATGTCTACCAGCCCCTCCCACCAAAGACTAGAAGATTGCATAGTCTGCAGTACCCAGTGACAAATAGGGGGGAAGGGGGGGGCATGATGCTCTAAAGGGATGTCAGGGATGTGTTCTTTCATATAATGATCAGGAAAAGTGAGATAAATGTTGGCAGGAAAGGCCAATAGCGGGCTGACTTGTTGATAACAGTCTGATCTTGTGCTGCCATGCATGATATATATTGTATATACGGAGTAGTGTCCCCTATATGTACCATATATCTCTTACAGGGCAGCAGACATGAGATCAGGCTATTACCGACAATTCAGCCTGCTATTGGCTTTCACCGCCACATTCATTTTATTCCCTGCATATTGTATGAAAAAACACATCCCTGGCAAACTTTTAGACATGCATGTTCTCCCATGCTGGTCACTGTGTGCTTCAGACATTAGATGTGCAATCTGCTGATCACTCTGAGTGTAATCAAGCAACTGAACGGCAGATTGCACGGCTAAAGTCTGCAGCACCTAGAGGCCAGCAGGGGAAGCATGCATGTCTACAGGGATGTGTTCTTTCATATAATGCTGGCGGTAAGGAGCTGTGATGTTTACAGAAGTCTACTAGCCCCTCCCAACAAAGACTAGAAGATGATGTATAATCAAGCAACTGCTCAGCAGAGTGCACAGCTAAAGTCTGCAGCACCCAGTGACCAGCAGGGAGGAGCATGACCCTCTAAAGGGATGTCAGGGATGTGTTCTTTCATATAACGATCAGGGTATGAAATAAACGTTGGCAGGAAAGGCCAATAGCGGCTGTCTTGTTGATAACAGTCTGATCTCGTGCCTCCATGTATGACATATATTGTATATATATATATATCTTACAAGGTGGCAGACATGAGATCCGACTATTACCGACAGTTCAGCCTGCTACTGACTTTCACTGTCACATTCATTTTATTCCCTGCATATTGTATGAAAAAACACATCCCTGACAGCCTTTTAGACAGGCATGCTCTCCCATGCTGGCCACTGTGTGCTTCGGACATTAGATGTGCAATCTGCTGATCACTCTGAGTGTAATCAAGCAACTGCTCAGCAGAGTGCACAGCAAAAGTCTGCAGCACCTACTGGACAGCAGGGGAAGCATGCCCGTCTAAAGGGATGTCAAGGATGTGTTCTTTCATATAACTCTGCAGGTCAGGTGCTGTGATGTTTACAGGAGTCTACTGGCCCCTCCCACCAAAGACCAGCAGATGACATCACTGAGACTTTAATCTGCTGTTCTGGTTGTCTATAAAGTTTTGTTTTACAGTAATATTCCCACAGCCCAACTTTTAGTGGGAGTGAGCCACGCCCTGGGGGTGGGGAAGTGGGAGGGGATTGTTCTTTGGCATAGAAATAAGCCCAAAAACTGCTCCGCCTGTAAAAGGAAAAACATGGGGCGGAGTCAAAGGAAGGAAGGGTCTTGTGCATAGAACAGAGGCCACCAATCAGACGGCTGGGGCCGGGTGACACCGCAGAATCTTCCTCTTTCCTAAAACATGGGGTGGTCACTCAGGAAGGAGGACTTGGCCGCCCTGTTGATGCAGTCCGTCAGGAAGGTGACGCAGGCGCTGGAGTACCTCTCGGGATAGCGGCGGTAATGGCTGACGTGTTCCGACTTCTGGAAGTCCACGCTGTCGGTGGGCAGGCGGCGCTGGCGGCGGGCGGTCACCACGGTCTCCACGTCTCGGTAGGAGATGATGCGGTCGGCACGGGAGTAGAGGTAGAGCTGCGGCCAGAGGGAGGGGTCTCTCTTCATGGCGTCGTAGTGGTTCTCGTGCAGGAAGCGGGTCATTGGATAAAGGACGATGCGGAGGACGAACACCATGATGGCGAACGCGGCCAGGACCAGGTACCGCAGGGGCCGGCCGATGCGGGGTCTGAGGATGGTGTTGAGCGCCTGCACTGAGCCGTAGACGTTGCGGTTCCCTGGCGCGCTGTCGAAGGCGGCTCCGACCACCTGCAGCGCCCTCATCTTGGCGTCGGAGTGCAGCAGCTCGGTGATGTAGCGGTACAGCATGAAGCCGCCATTGCTGAAGACGTGAAACAAGACGGGGTTCACCTCCACCTCATAATCGAAGAGAAGATCGAGCAGCTTCTTCGCTTCCTCCCGCAGGTGACGCAGGCCGAACGACTCCGCGAAGAACACAGTCCTCCATGCTGCCGTGTGACTAATGACGATGCAGCCCTGCAAGGAGAGAGGCGGAGTCACAACAGCGCCATCCACAGGCTGAGTGTATACACACTCTATTCACAACAGCGCCATCTACAGGGTGACAGTGTATATACACTCCATTCACAATATCGCCATCTACAGGGTGACAGTGTATATACACTCCATTCATAACATCGCCATCTACAGGCTGACAGTGTATATACACTCCATTCATAACATCGCCATCTACAGGGTGACAGTGTATACACACTCCATTCATAACAGCGCCATCTACAGGGTGACAGTGTATATACACTCCATTCACAACATCGCCATCTACAGGCTGACAGTGTATACACACTCCATTCACAATATCGCCATCTACAGGCTGACAGTGTATATACACTCCATTCACAACAGCGCCATCTACAGGCTGACAGTGTATATACACTCCATTCATAACAGCGCCATCTACAGGCTGACAGTGTATATACACTCCATTCATAACATCGCCATCTACAGGGTGACAGTGTATATACACTCCATTCATAACAGTGCCATCTACAGGGTGACAGTGTATATACACTCCATTCATAACAGCGCCATCTACAGGGTGACAGTGTATATACACTGCATTCATAACAGCGCCATCTACAGGGTGACAGTGTATATACACTCCATTCATAACAGCGCCATCTACAGGCTGACAGTGTATATACACTCCATTCATAACATCGCCATCTACAGGGTGACAGTGTATATACACTCCATTCACAATATCGCCATCTACAGGCTGACAGTGTATATACACTCCATTCATAACAGCGCCATCTACAGGGTGACAGTGTATATACACTGCATTCATAACAGCGCCATCTACAGGGTGACAGTGTATATACACTGCATTCATAACAGTGCCATCTACAGTGTGACAGTGTATACACACTCCATTCATAACAGCGCCATCTACAGGCTGACAGTGTATACACACTCCATTCATAACAGCGCCATCTACAGGGTGACAGTGTATACACACTCCATTCACAATATCGCCATCTACAGGCTGACAGTGTATATACACTCCATTCATAACAGCGCCATCTACAGGGTGACAGTGTATATACACTCCATTCATAACAGCGCCATCTACAGGCTGACAGTGTATATACACTCCATTCATAACATCGCCATCTACAGGCTGACAGTGTATATACACTCCATTCATAACATCGCCATCTACAGGGTGACAGTGTATACACACTCCATTCATAACAGCGCCATCTACAGGGTGACAGTGTATATACACTCCATTCACAACATCGCCATCTCCTCCCTCCCTCCCACAATGCATTGTGGGTGCCTTCCCTGGTGGGGTCTGTTCATATGGGCCCAAGGCAGCTGCCTCTTTTACCTCCCCCTCCTTACTGGTCTGGGGGGGGGGGCACTCACCTGCTGGCGGTAGAAGTGGCTGTATTTAGCCAGATGCTTCTCCTTGCAGCCTGCCCAGCCGAGAAGAATCACCACCGGCTCCCTCTGCTGGTCCCACCGAGAATCTGCCAGAGACAAGGATATACATACTGAAGGATATACATTGTGGCTGAGCGTCGGTGCGGGGGCAAGCGGTGCGTGGGCCAAGCGGTGCGGGGGCAAGCGGTGCCGGGGCAAGCGGTGCGGGGGACAAGCGGTGCGGGGGACAAGCGGTGCGGGGGACAAGCGGTGCGGGGGACAGCGGTGCGGGGGACAAGCGGTGCGGGGGACAAGCGGTGCGGGGGACAAGCGGTGCGTGGAGATGGACTGATCTGAGGTCTGCGTTGTGGTGTGATGGGGTGTTCTCTAGCAGTGATCCATGTTATGTGTAGAAGTACTCAGCTCCCCACATTCCGGGGTCTATTTATAAAGCATTCGATGGAAGAATGTCATGCAAGGTGCGCACATTCCCCGTGTTTCTGTAATAGAGTCATTCCTGGGATTGTGAGCGCCCTCTAGTAGCCAATATGTGGTATAAGTTCTGACTGAGGGATTTCAGAAAACTGCGTTGTGGCCACTAGATGGAGGTGAAGATCCCAGAAAATAATCTATTACAGAAAATATGGGGAGAATTCATACACCCTACAGCCTGCGCCCTACACCCTGCATCCTTCATCCTACACCCTGCGCCCTACACCCTGCATCCTTCACCCTACACCCTGCGCCCTACACCCTGCATCCTTCACCCTACACCCTGCGCCCTACACCCTGCATCCTTCACCCTACACCCTGCGCCCTACACCCTGCATCCTTCACCCTACACCCTGCATCCTTCACCCTACACCCTGCGCCCTACACCCTTCACCCTTCACCCTACACCCTGCATCCTTCACCCTACACCCTGCGCCCTACACCCTGCATCCTTCACCCTACACCCTGCGCCCTACACCTTGCATCCTTCATCCTACACCCTGCATCCTTCACCATGCACCCTACACCCTGTGCACTTCACTACACCCTGAATCCTACACCCTTCACCTTGCGCCCTGCACCCTACGCCCGACACCATGCATCATACACCCTATACCTGTGCTCTACTCCCTTCACCCTACACACTGGGCCCTACACCCTGTACACTACGCCCGACACCATGCATCCTACACCCTATGCCCTGCACCATGCACCCTGCACTCCACACCCTGCACCATGCACCCTGCACCCTGCACTCCACACCCTGCACCCTACACCCTGCACTCCACGCACCCCACATCGTACACCCTGCACCCCACATCGAACGCCCTGCACCCCACTCCCTGCACCCTGTACCCTGCACAAATGATTGTGACATTCATCCAACAAATATTTTATTAATAGACCTCATACTGTAAAAGACCCCTGAAGGACCCAAACCATAGCTCCACCCCCTGACATCCTGTGGGCCCCCCATAGTGCAGACATAGAAAACAGTCAGACACCCAACAAGGAGGACTACAAATACCAGCCAGCCAATCCTGGGCACTTGGCAAATGGAAATACATCAAGCCAGGATGAAGTGTTACCATAGCAACTGATACCCCCCTACATGCCTTTATCTGCTCCCACTATAGGGGGTGCACAGGGGATCCAATCAGAGAGCTCACAGCCCAACCAACCAATCACAATTCAACCATCTATGTGGTTAGAGAGACTCTGTACTGTCTGAGCTGCTGATAGATATCCCAGCCATTACACACAATGATCCCTGATCAGATCCCAGCCATTACACACAATGATCCCCGATCAGATCCCAGCCATTACACACAATGATCCCCGATCAGATCCCAGCCATTACACACAATGATCAGATCCCAGCCATTACACACAATGATCAGATCCCAGCCATTACACACAATGATCAGATCCCAGCCATTACACACAATGATCCCCGATCAGATCCCAGCCATTACACACAATGATCCCCGATCACATCCCAGCCATTACACACAATGATCCTCCGATCAGATCCCAGCCATTACACACAATGATCCTCCGATCAGATCCCAGCCATTACACACAATGATCCCCGATCACATCCCAGCCATTACACACAATGATCCTCCGATCAGATCCCAGCCATTACACACAATGATCCTCCGATCAGATCCCAGCCATTACACACAATGATCCTCCGATCAGATCCCAGCCATTACACACAATGATCCTCCGATCAGATCCCAGCCATTACACACAATGATCCTCCGATCACATCCCAACCATTACACACAATGATCCTCCGATCACATCCCAGCCATTACACACAATGATCAGATCCCAGCCATTACACACAATGATCACATCCCAGCCATTACACACAATGATCACATCCCAGCCATTACACACAATGATCACATCCCAGCCATTACACACAATGATCCCCGATCAGATCCCAGCCATTACACACAATGATCCCCGATCAGATCCCAGCCATTACACACAATGATCCTCTGATCACATCCCAGCCATTACACACAATGATCACATCCCAGCCATTACACACAATGATCACATCCCAGCCATTACACACAATGATCACATCCCAGCCCTTACACACAATGATCACATCCCAGCCCTTACACACAATGATCCCCGATCAGATCCCAGCCATTACACACAATGATCACATCCCAGCCATTACACACAATGATCCCCGATCAGATCCCAGCCATTACACACAATGATCACATCCCAGCCATTACACACAATGATCACATCCCAGCCATTACACACAATGATCCGATCCCAGCCATTACACACAATGATCCCCGATCAGATCCCAGCCAATACACACAATGATCAGATCCCAGCCATTACACACAATGATCACATCCCAGCCATTACACACAATGATCACATCCCAGCCATTACACACAATGATCCGATCCCAGCCATTACACACAATGATCCCCGATCAGATCCCAGCCATTACACACAATGATCCCCGATCAGATCCCAGCCATTACACACAATGATCCCCGATCAGATCCCAGCCAATACCGGAAGTGAGTACTAACCCTCCCATGGTAACACCAGTACCCTCCCCTTCTCCTCTGACTTCCTGTTGTGTCTCCCGGACAGGAAGTGAGGTAGGATCCTTCCCCGGGGTCACTGTCAGTCCGCTACGTAGTCTGATCTCCCCACTGTCCGTGTACCGGGTAGCAGTGACGTCACACATTCCGGGGGTCTCACCTGACAGGCCGGGCTCCGGGAAGAGGATGCTGTAGTCTAGGTCGGTGTCCCCCATAGCACCCTCTACTCTGCCCCGGGACCGACCGCCGACTTCCCCTCCGACTCTCCGCCAATCAGCGGCCCAAGATCCGATCACCTGATCCGCACTGCCCTCTGAGTCCCTGGATACCGTCTCCTAGCAACGTGACCGCGGCTTCACCCTAGCACGCCATTTCCCGCCCCCACCGGCGTACTTCATTGGCTGGATGGTTTCGACTTGGGGATTTCATTGGCTGCCGGCTCCCAGCCCGGAAATCTCATTGGCTGGTGATGTTTCTCGGCGACAAAAAGTGACCCGGGGTTCAGGTGAATATTTTGGGGTGATGAGACTGTGGTGCCCCCCCCCCCGTGAGAGAAGAGCGCGGGGCCCCCAGTGTGTGAGATTAGAGCGCGGGGCTCCCAGTGTGTGAGATTAGAGCTCGGGGCAACCAGTGTGTGAGAGGAGAGTGCGGGCCCCCCTGTTTGAGGGAGAAGAGTGTGGGGCCCCCTTGTGTGTGTGAGAGAAGAGCGAGGGGCCCCCTTGTGTCGAAGAGGAGTGTGGGCCCTCTTGTGTGTCTGACCCCCATGTGTCAGAGAAGAGTGTAGGGCCCCCAGTGTGTCGAAGAGGAGTGTGGGCCCCCTGTGTGTGAGAGAAGAGTGTGGTCCCCCCTCCCCCCCCGCGTGTGGGAGAAGAGTGTGGTCCCCCCTCCCCCCCGCGTGTGGGAGAAGAGTGTGGTCCCCCCTCCCCCCCGCGTGTGGGAGAAGAGTGTGGTCCCCCCTCCCCCCCGCGTGTGGGAGAAGAGTGTGGTCCCCCCTCCCCCTGTGTGTGGGAGAAGAGTGTGGTCCCCCCGCGTGTGGGAGAAGAGTGTGGTCCCCCCTCCCCCCCGCATGTGGGAGAAGAGTGTGGTCCCCCCTCCCCCTGTGTGTGGGAGAAGAGTGTGGTCCCCCCGCGTGGGAGAAGAGAGTGTGGTCCCCCCTCCCCCCCGCGTGTGGGAGAAGAGTGTGGTCCCCCCTCCCCCTGTGTGTGGGAGAAGAGTGTGGTCCCCCCGCGTGGGAGAAGAGAGTATGGTCCCCCCTCCCCCCCGCGTGTGGGAGAAGAGTGTGGTCCCCCCTCCCTCCCGCGTGTGGGAGAAGAGTGTGGTCCCCCCTCCCTCCCGCGTGTGGGAGAAGAGTGTGGTCCCCCCTCCCCCCGCGTGTGGGAGAAGAGTGTGGTCCCCCCTCCCCCCCGCGTGTGGGAGAAGAGTGTGGTCCCCCTTCCCCGTGTGTGGGAGAAGAGAGCCTGAAGCCCCCCAATCCCACCCTTCCCAGGTGTGAGAAGAGAGGAGCTGGCAAGGGGAGCAACTCCAGGTGACCCCCCATTCCAGATAACCTCTCAGATTCCAGGTGTCTTTTGATGACCTCTGACAACCCCCATCACACAGACACAAATTCCAGGTGACCTCTGACCTCCCATTTGATTATTATATTACTATTATTGAGTTCAAGTCACCCCCCCCATTATTGGACCCGCCCCCCTCCCCAGTAATGGTGGAGTGGACAGGTCCCTGGATCTCCCCCTGGATGTGGGCGGTGTTATTGTTGTCTGGCTCCTTGGGTCTGTCCTGGTCTTGGGCAGCCATTGCCGGGGCTGTACTCCCAATGAGGGACCTCCATTGATGAACCTGCAATCCATAGATCTGATCTGTCCTGGATTGTGTGTGACAATTGCAGGGTTTAGTTTGTGCGATGAGATGATGTCATCAAATTTTGTGTCTCCTCCAGATCACTCCGAGCCGCCATCATGATCTCTGTGAAGGAGCAGGAGGCCATCAGCCACCTCATGGAGTTCTTCAAGGACTGGGACAATGGCGGTAAGGTCACCCGCTGCCGAATTCTCAACAACTTCATCACCTCCAATCAGGGGAAGACCGCGCCGGAACTGGAGGAGGAGTTTACCCAGGGGGGCAGCCTGTTCCTGGCCCGGATCACCACATGGCTGAGACTCTCGTATCCCAACATTCCAAGACTCTGCACAGTCCCACTTCTCCTGTCCTGGATGCCGGGTGTCATTCTCGGTATCTCCCCTTATTCTGTATGTATGGACTCTGCACAGTCCCACTTCTCCTGTCCTGGATGCCGGGTGTCATTCTCGGTATCTCCCCTTATTCTGTATGTATGGACTCTGCACAGTCCCACTTCTCCTGTCCCGGATGCCGGGTGTCATTCTCGGTATCTGTCCCCATTCTGTATGTATGGACTCTGCACAGTCCCACTTCTCCTGTCCTGGATGCCGGGTGTCATTCTCGGTATCTGTCCTTATTCTGTATGTATGGACTCTGCACAGTCCCACTTCTCTTGTCCTGGATGCCGGGTGTCATTCTCGGTATCTACTCTTATTCTGTATGTATGGACTCTGCACAGTCCCACTTCTCCTGTCCCGGATGCCGGGTGTCATTCTCGGTATCTGTCCCCATTCTGTATGTATGGACTCCGCACAGTCCCACTTCTCCTGTCCTGGATGCCGGGTGTCATTCTCGGTATCTGTCCTTATTCTGTATGTATGGACTCTGCACAGTCCCACTTCTCCTGTCCTGGATGCCGGGTGTCATTCTCGGTATCTGTCCTTATTCTGTATGTATGGACTCTGCACAGTCCCACTTCTCCTGTCCTGGATGCCGGGTGTCATTCTCGGTATCTGTCCCTATTCTGTATGTACGGACTCTGCACAGTCCCACTTCTCCTGTCCTGGATGCCGGGTGTCATTCTCGGTATCTGTCCCCATTCTGTATGTATGGACTCTGCACAGTCCCACTTCTTCTGTCCTGGATGCCGGGTGTCATTCTCGGTATCTACTCTTATTCTGTATGTATGGACTCTGCACAGTCCCACTTCTCCTGTCCCGGATGCCGAATGTCATTCTCGGTATTGTAGCAATTGTGCACACAGATATGGACGCGGTCATCCATCTTGCTCAAGATTCCCCATCTTATATCATTCTCTCTCCCTCCAATCCCCCTCCCTCAGGAATGTGGTCTGTGTGTATGCTGGGTTCACAAGTGCATCAGGCACATCTGGATACACTTCATGGTTGTAATCCCAAAAAGCTGGTGCCCGGGTGTCTGTTAGCTTCTCGATCTGAGGTGATCGTAAAGCTATAAACCTGTCCTTCACTGGACATGAAACACATTCCAGAATAGCCGTAAAACATACATCCCATTTAAAAAACACTTTTCATAACTTAAAATAGGGAATACATACCATCGAACAAAGCATATATTCGGATATCTCAGTTTAATGCGAGTCGCCTGATATCTTACACCCCTAGATTACGTCTACCCGAGATCAGAAAGCGATATCTCTTTAACCGTCACAGGTAGATATGTCATATCTGATATCTAGACGGTCAGCAGATGATTCTGCATATTATCCTACTAGTGGATAGGATGCTGCATGTACCTATGGAAGATTATTGACCATGGTATAAACGTGTGAGGGATTTGGTCATAGCAGAGTTCCCCGCCTAAACACCCTCCCCAAATGAGGCAATTGGTTCTCTGCTTTAAGGAGACACCCTGCTGGTGGACTAGAGAATAGGCTGTCAGCCCTGAGAGAGAGAAGTTGAAGAATTCTCCCTTTTTAACATCAGGAACCTACTTGGGAGAACGGGACCCTTTTGTTCGGGACCTTGATCTGCTTAAACCAAGGCTGGGGGCAAGTACTCTACCTCTCCAAATGTCTTACTGTTATCTCTCTGTTGTGGTATTGCTCTCTGTATATATATATATATTGGCTACATCTTTTTCTGTAAATATTTTTATTGCACCATTTTGACCTTTTTGGTAATAGATCCTATTGTCTGAAAAGTGTTGAACTGTTTCTAAAGCTCTTTAATGCAAACTAAGAATCCCTGTCTCTGAAGAGCGCTACTGTGTGTTTTAAAACCTCTGGATACATCTGCCAGCAGTGACAGTGTGTATACAGACTCTTATATTAACCCCTCGCCTACAGGGCACTTATACCCCCTTCCTGCCCAGGCCAATTTCCAGCTTTCAGCGCTGGCACTCTTTGAATGACAATTGCGCGGTCATGCAACACTGTACCCATATGACATTTTTATAATTTTTTTGTAACAGATAGAGCTTTATTTTGGTGGTATTTAATCACCTCTGGGTTTTTTATTTTTTCCTAAACAAACCAAAAACCACTGAAAATTTTGAAAAAAAAAAAGTTTTTTCTTAGTTTTTGTTATAACATTTTGTAAATAAGTGATCTTTCTCCTTCACTGATGTGCGCTAATGAGGCTGTAGTGATGGACACTGATAGGTGGCACTAATGGGCACTGATGAGGAGGCACTGGTAGGTGGCACTGATGGGCATTGACAGGCATCACTGATGGGCACTGAAAGGCAGCACTGATACATGACACTAATATATGGCACTGATAGGCAGCACTGACTGGCACTGTTAGGCTACACTGACTGGCACTGTTAGGCTACACTGACTGGCACTGTTAGGCGGCACTGACTGGCACTGATAGGTATCACTGACTGACACTGATAGGTGGCACTGATGTGTGACACTGAAAGGCAGCTCAGATGGGCACTGATATGTGGCATTGATGTGCACTGGTAGGCACTGATATGTGGCATTGATGTGGCACTGATGGGCACTGACACAAGGCACTGATGGACACTGACAGGTGGCACTGCTGGGGCTACACTGATCATCAGTGCCCTGATGATCAGTGTACATGTCTCCTCCGCGGAAAGCCGATTCTGCTTCACATAGGTGCCCTGATGATCAGTGTACATGTCTCCTCCGCGGAAAGCCGAATACCGGCTCTCCGCTCCTCTCCTCTGTCAGCGTGACAGCTCGAGAGGAGAGAAATGCTGATAACCGGCATTTCCCTGTTTACATGTGATCAGCTGTGATTGGACACAGCTGATCACATGACCGAGCCGACATCTTCGGTTCTTTCCGGTGATCCACTGTGTCCGAGGGACACAGCGCACCGCCGATCGCTGCGCGTTCCCTGAGCAGCGCATGCGCGGTTAGAATGGGAGGACGTCATATGACGTCCTCCCAGAACGAGAGAACCGCCTTGTGCCCGTCATTGGACTATATGGTGGGTGGGAGGTGGTTAATATCATAGTGTTATTGCTAAGATTGGTGAGTTTCCTCTTTCTCCGTATAAAAAGGTGGTGGTGGCAGTGTGAAGGGTTAATTGAGTAATTAACCTGACCCAGTAACAATCGCTCTCAGGCTGTTGGCACATTGATTGTGGTCCAGTGAGCTGGAAAATCTTTGTTCAGGGAGCAGCTGAGAGGGGCATTGTTACGCACGTGACAGCGCGGTTTTAGATTGGCTGGTCCTTCGGTCACGAGTTGGGGAGAAGGGCTGGGGGTCTGACGCCACGTTCATCACAGCTCCTCTTATTCTGTATGTATGGAGTCTGCACAGTCCCACTTCTGTCCTGGATGCCGGGAGTCATTCTCGGTATCTGTTCTCGGTATATGGTGATTCTCCTCAGCCTATACTCAGATATATGTTCGGGACGTGTCTGAAGGAAATTTTGCAGTCTATCTCCATTTTCCTCTCATCCGCCGGCAGGTAAGTGTCCCTGTGATGTGTCCAGTATGTTATGTTGTATCCAGTGTGCTGAGTTCAGTCATTGTATCAGATATACCCGGAGTGTTCCAATGTAGCACAGGGGGGCGGGGCATCACTTATTTCTCTTGTATTCTGGGTAAAGTTCAAAGTACAACATTTCGGGGTTACCATGGATCGCTTCCTCATTCAATTGTGACAGTTATGTGAAACCAACACAGAGTATACATTGGCTTTGGCTATGAGACTTCGGTCGCACCAATCCGACTTTGAAATCGTGCGACTTCACTTGAAGTTGCACGATTTTAAAGTCAGATGTCAGTACGAATTCACATGAGATTTGCAAGACATCTTTGCAAAGATGGCTATGCAAGTTGCACCTGAACTTGCAAAAAGTAGTGCATGCAATACTTTCAAAATCAGTTTGGTCCCAAACAAGTCAGAATCACACCAATATGACCGCTTCAATTGCCGACAATACGGTGCGACTGAATCACATGACAAGTGCACTGATCTGACCAGGCACTGAATGTGTTGTGTCTGCTTCACATAGGTGTCCATGTGTCTCTGGTCCTCACTGCTAGGCTCCTGAAGGCTGTATCTTGGCCATCCTGCCCATATCTCTATTCCTCTGAGAGCCATGTACAGTTGTGTTCAAAATAATAGCAGTGTGTTGAAAAAACTGAATAAAGCTGAAAATCCTTCTAATAGCTTTTATTTCCATCCACACAAATGCATTGGGAACACGACACATTCTATTCCAAATCCCAACATGAAGAAAAATACATCAAATTTGTGTTGTTCCTCTAAAAAAATTGAAGAAAAGTGAATATTAGACGGTTCAAAAAAATCGCCGTGTTTGTATTCTTCTTTACAAACTCAAACATTCACTATATAAACTGAGAAATGTTTGAAGATTTTGCTTTCCTTTGAATGACTTCATGAATATTTGGTTGTAGTCGCACTGTTTCTGAGAACTGCTGTACATCTGTGTTGCATGGAGTCCCCCAACTTCTGGCCCCTGTGATCAGGTATTCCAGCCCAGGATGATTGGACCACATTCCACAGTTCTTCTCTATTTCTTGGTTTTGCCTCAGAAACGGCATTTTTGATGTCACCCCACAAGTTTTCTATTGGATGAAGATCCGGGGATTGGGCTGGCCACTCCATAACGTCCATCTTGTTGGTCTGGAACCAAGATGTTGCACGTTTACTGGTGTGTTTGGGGTCGTTGTCTTGTTGGAACACCCATTTCAAGGGCATTTCCTCTTCAGTATAAGGCAGCATGACCTCTTCAAGTATTCTGATGGATTCAAACTGATCCATGATCCCTGGTATGCGATAAATAGGCCCAACACCGTAGTATGAGAAACATCCCCATATCATGATGCTTGCACCACCATGCTTCACGGTCTTCACAGTGTACTGTGGCTTGAATTCAGTGTTTGGGGGTCGTCTGACAAACTGTCTCCGCCCACTAGACCCAAAAAGAACAATCTTACTTTCATCAGTCCACAAAATGTTGCGCCATTTCTCTTTAGGCCAGTCAATGTGCTCTTTGGCAGATTGTAACCTCTTCAGCACACGTCTTTTTTCCAACAGTGGGACTTTGCGGGGACTTCTTGCAGATAGCTTTGCTTCACATCGGCGTCTTCTAATTGTAACAGTCCTCAGAGGGAACGTCACACCTTCTTTCATCTTCCTGGAGCTGATTGTTGGCTGAGTCCTCACAGGGAACGTCACACCTTCTTTCATCTTCCTGGAGCTGATTGTTGGCTGAGTCCTCACAGGGAACGTCACACCTTCTTTCATCTTCCTGGAGCTGATTGTTGGCTGAGTCCCCGCCATGTTGGCTATTCTTCTATCCATTCCAATGGGAGTTTTTTACTTTCTTTCACGTCTTTCAGGTTTTGGTTTCCATTTTAAAGCATTTGCGATCATTTTAGCTGAGCAGCCGATCATTTTCTGCACTTCTTTATATGTTTTCCCCTCTCCAATCAACTTTTTAATCAAGGTACGCTGTTCTTCTGAACAATGTCTGGAACGACCCATTTTCCTCAGAATTTCAGAGAGAAATGCACTGTAACCAGCATGTCCAACATTTGCTGCCTTCCTTCCTTAAATAAGGGCAATAATTGCCACCTGTTTTTCAAAGAATGAATGACCTCACTAATAGAACTCCACACTGCTATTATTTTGAACACGCCCCTTTCAATGAGTGATTCAATGACACAGAATCAGCAGCATGCATGTCATGACTGTTGGGTCTGTTGGATTTCTATTACTCTACTACACCTGCTAGGAAATTATTTGCCATGTAGAAATATCATTTCCACCAAAAACAGTGATTGATCCGGTTAGTGATGTCTGACTGATATTATTTTGAACACAACTGTATTGGCCATCCTGCCCATATCTCTTTTCCTCTGAGGGCCATGTATTGGCCATCTTGCCCATATCTCATTTCCTCTGAGGACCATGTATTGGCCATCCTTCCCATGTCTCATTTCCTCTGAGGGCCATGTATTGGTTATCCTGCCCATGTCTCATTTCCTCTTAGGGTCATGTATTGGCCATCCTGCCCATGTCTCATTTCCTCTTAGGGTCATGTATTGGCCATCCTGCCCATGTCTCATTTCCTCTTAGGGTCATGTATTGGCCATCCTGCCCATGTCTCATTTCCTCTTAGGGTCATGTATTGGCCATCCTGCCCATGTCTCATTTCCTCTTAGAGCCATGTATTGGCCATCCTACCAAAAGACATTGTCCTGTGTACAACGGGAGCTGTGCAACTGTTGCTATTCTGACCATGTGCAATACCACGTCTGCTATTTCATCATGGACAGCAAGTTACAACAAAGAGCAAACATGAAATTTTGCGTGAAACCGGGCAAATCACTGGATCTCCACAATATTGTCAAAACGGCAAACTTTGAGCTGGATCTCCACCTTCGGGAAGAAGTCATTTTCAAGCTTGTTGAAGGTCTTCCTGATCTGTCATTGTCTTCCAGTGATGTTCTTCCACACTGGTACCACTCAAATGAAATGATGAAATAGCAGACATGGTAACGCACGTGGTCAGAATAGCACCAGTTGCACAGATCCCGATGTACACAGGACAGTGTCTTTTGGCATACTGACCTATGAAGGACGGTGCTCCCTGTGACTGTGTGTGCAGTCCTGTACTGCCATCTGTTGGCGTGTTACAAAACTAGTCTTAAAACTTTTTTATGCCACCTTGTATCTTTTCCATCCTGCTCTTTATCTAATTTCCCCTGATAGCCATATCGTAGCTATCTTGTCCATCTTGCCTGTATCTCATCTCTTCTGAGGGCCATTTATTGGCTGTCCTGCCTCTATCTCATTTACTCTCAGGGACATATTTTGGTCACCCTATGTATATCTCATTTCATCTTGGAGCTGTATCATGGCCAAATTTTATGTATCTCATTCCTCTGAGGAACATATTTAGGCCATCTTGCCTGTAGTCCATTTATTGGCCATCTTTCCTGGTTCTCATTTCCTCTGAGGGACATATCTTGGGCACCCTGCTTATTTCTTTTTTCCTCTAAGGGCTGTATCTTTGCCATCCTGCCTGTGTCTCATTTCCTCTGGGGGCCATATATTGACCCTAGTGCTCAATCTTCATTTGCCTCGAGGAATATATCTTGGCCACTCTACTTATATCTTATTTCCTCTTAGGGCTGTATCTTGGCTAACCTATATGTATCTCATTTCCTCTTAGGGCTGTATCTTGGCCAACTTTTATGTATCTCATTTCCTCTGAGGGACATGTCTTGGCCAACCTATATGCATCTCATTTCCTCTAAGGGGCATATCTTGGCTAACCTGCCTGGTCTTTATTTCCTCTGAGGGTATGTATCTTGGCCACCCTACCTACAGTTGTGGCCAAAATTATTCAACCCCCACTGAAATTGAGTGTTTTGGCCAGTTTGACATTGCTTTTGATCATTCAGTCATCTTGCTTACATTTACATTAAAGAGGCACTTGTAGGTCAGACAAATATAACATAACAGTTATAATGAAATAACCACAAATGTCTTTTCTGTGCTCACAGCATTATCAGTTTTATTCAACCCCCAAGTGACATTCAATCTTAGTACTTAGTACAGCATCCTTTTACAGTTATAACAGCTTTTAAACGTGAAGCATAGCTTGACACAAGTGTCTTGCAGCGATCTACGGGTATCTTCGCCCATTCTTCATGGGCAAAGGCCTCCAGTTCAGTCACATTCTTAGGCTTGCGCACTGCAACTGCTTTCTTTAAGTCCCACCAGAGGTTCTCAATCGGATTTAAGTCTGGTGACTGCGATGGCCACTCCAAAATGTTCCAGCCTTTCCTCTGCAACCATGCTCTAGTGGACTTGGAGGTATGCTTGGGATCATTGTCCTGTTGAAAGGTCCAACGTCTCCCAAGCCTCAGGTGTGTGACGGACTGCATCACGTTTCCATCCAATATCTCCTGGTACTGAAGAGAATTCATGGTACCTTGCACACGCTGAAGCTTCCCTGTACCTGCAGAAGCAAAACAGCCCCAAAGCATGATTGACCCTCCACCATGCTTCACAGTAGGCAAGGTGTTCTTTTCATCATAGGCCTTGTTCTTCCTCCTCCAAACATAGCGTTGATCCATGGGCCCAAACAGTTCTAATTTTGTTTCATCAGTCCACAGAACACTATCCCACAACTTTTGTGGTTTGTCCACATGGCTTTTGGCATACTGCAGTCGACTCTTCTTATTCTTTGGAGACAGCAAGGGGGTACGCCTGGGAGTTCTGGCACGGAGGCCTTCATTACGCAGTGTGCGTCTTATTGTCTGGGCTGAAACTTCTGTACCCACATCTGACAAATCTTTTCTCAGTTCCTCAGCAGTCACACGGGGACTTCTCTCCACTCTACGCTTCAGGTAGCGCACAGCAGTCGAAGTCAGCATCTTCTTTCTGCCACGACCAGGTAGCGTTTCAACAGTGCCCTTTGCCTTGAATTTGCGAATGATGCTTCCTAAGGTGTCTCTTGGTATGTTTAACATCTTTGCAATCTTCTTATAGCCATTGCCCTTCCTGTGAAGAGAAATCACCTCTTCTCTTGTCTTCCTGGACCATTCTCTTGCCTTCACCATGTTTGTAACCACACCAGTAAATGTCTAGAAGGAGCTGAGTATCACAGTCATTTTAAAGCTGCCTAATTGGTGCTTATTATGCTTGAT
The DNA here is from genome assembly GCF_062004578.1 of Staurois parvus. Classification (NCBI taxonomy): domain Eukaryota; kingdom Metazoa; phylum Chordata; class Amphibia; order Anura; family Ranidae; genus Staurois; species Staurois parvus. The sequence goes on from NW_028320526.1 coordinate 35,704, forward strand.
TGCTGCTCGGTGACATCCACAGGTGTTTTCAATACCTGATGGAAAGCACCTGTATGAACCTCTGTTCTTCAGAGTGGTAGTCTTTAAGGGGTTGAATAATTGTGGCAATGAAGAAACCACATAAGAACCATTTACTACTGTATTACATAAACAATTGATGTCATTTTAGTTGCATTTGGGTAGTTACAACGTCCTTGTAGGATTTGATTCTGAATACAATTCCAAATGTACACTATAGTCCCTAAACCCCTTTACAGCATTGGGGGTTGAATAATTTTGGCCACAACTGTATATCTTATTTCCTCCTAGAGCTGCTTCTTGGCCAACCTTTATGTATCTCATTTCCTCTGAGGGACTCATCTTGGCCATTCTGCCTATTTCTAATTTCCTCTGGGGGCCATATAATGGCCATCCTGCCTGATTTTAATTTCCCTCCGAGGAATATATATTGGCTACCTTACATATGTCTTATTTCCTCTTAGAGCTGTATCTTGGTCAACCTATATGTATCTCATTTCTTTTGAGGGAAATAGCTTGGCCACCCTGCTTATATCTTCTTTCCTCTAAGGGCTGTATCTTGGCCATCCTGCCTGTGTCTCATTTCCTGCGGGGGCCATATATTGACCATAATGCCCGGTCTTCATTTCCTCTGAGGAGTATATCTTGGCCAACCAACTTATATCTTATTTCCTCTTAGGGCTGTATCTTGGCCAGACTATATGCATCTCATTTCCTCTTAGGACTGTATCTTGGCCAACCTTATGTATCTCATTTCCTATGAGGGGCATATCGTGGCCAACCTGCCTGGTGGTTATTTCTTCCTAGAGCTGTATCTTAGCCAACCTTTATGTATCTCATTTCCTCTGAGGGACTCATCTTGGCAATTCTGCCTATTTCTCCTTTCCTCTGGGGGCCATATAATGACCATCCTGTCTAATCTTCATTTCCCTCTGAGGAACATATATTGACTACGCTACTTATATCCTATTTCCTCTTAGAGCTGTATCTTGGCCAACCTATATGTATCTAATTTCCTCTGAGGGACATATCTTGGCCAACCTATATGTATCTCATTTCCTCTGAGGGGCATATCTTGACCAATCTGCCTGGTCCTCATTTCCTCTGAGGGGACATGTTTTGGCCACCCTACCTATATCTTATCTCCTCCTAGAGCTCTATCTTGGCCAACCTTTATGTGTCTCATTTCCTCTGAGGGACATATCTTGGCCAACCTATATGTATCTCATTTCCTTTGAGGGACATATCTTGGCCAACCTGCTTGGTCCTCATTTCCTCTGAGCAGACATATATTGGCTACCCTACATATATTTTATTTCCTCCTAGAGCTGTATCTTGGCCAGCCTTTATGTATCTCATTTCCTCTGAGGGACTCATCTCGGCCATTCTGCCTATTTCTCATTTCCTCTGGGGGCCATATAATGACCATCCTGCCTGGTCTTCATTTCCCTCCGAGAAATATATATTGGTTACCCTACTTATATAATTTCCTCTTAGGGCTGTATCTTGGCCAACCTATATGTATCTCATTTCCTTTGAAGGACATATCTTGGCCACCCTGATTATATCTCATTTCCTTTTGGGGTACATATCTTGCCCATCCTGCTAGTATCTCATTTCCTCTGAAGGGCATATAATAGCCACCCTGTCTTTTATCTCATTTGTGTCTTATTTTCTGTGCCGAGCAGTGGTCGTTATAAGGTGGAGTTTGTGGAGGTTGGAGGCATCCTGACGCTGCTGGAGATTTTGGGATTGAAACAGATAAATGATCAAAACAAGATAGAGGCTCTGAAAATTCTGCAGATCCTGGGCCGATCCGGACGAACATACAAAGAGCTGATCTGTGAGAGCTACGGTGAGTACCGGGGAGTGACACAGTGTCTGTGAAGATCTGTGCATAATGCTGGTCACACACAATGCAATCTGATTGTACAACCTCCTTTAGATTTTTCATTTATGCAGGAGGGTACAGGCAGTACTCTTGTACCCGGCCCAAGCTCTACCGGGTCGACAGAGTGGCTTGGGCCGAGCTCAGAGTACTCTTCTGTTTCCACCTCCCATCCCTGTCAGTGGAAGAGAGGAAGGTACATGCTGTGAAGGTAGGTAGGTTGTACAGGACCCCATGATTTCTGATGGTGGCCCTGTATGAATGGGATCATTTCTTCAGGCAGGATCTCGGGGTACATAGTTTTGGTAAATGTAAAGTAGATTGTCTACAGGCATCACAAATAAATTGGTAGATGTCTGCGCATGTACATTGTCACAAATCACCAATACGAGGATGAACCACCAAAACAAGAAATTGTTATAGTTCAAATTGGACGAAGAAAATGCAGCCCATTGAAAGCTCAGCTCTTTTATCTCTATGTAATGTATGAAGTCACTGCATGCTTCGCCCACACAGGAGTGCGTTATGAAGTCACTGCATGCTTCGCCCTCACAGGAGTTCGTTCTGTTGCTGAATGTCTGGCCAAGTCTAAGTTAGAAGAGACTCAGGAACAGGCCCAAGTGCTGCTGGAGCTCCTGGCTCACGGGAACCCCAAGTACCAGACACAAGTGTATAAGGGGCTGATCGCCCTCCTGGCCTGCGACTCCCCCAAAGCCCAACACCTGACCCTGCAAACACTGCGCACTGTGCAGGTAAGTGACATTACACGGGGCTTCCTCCATTTCTCAAAAAAAAAACCTCTGTGTTGTCATAGGTCCAAGGTTTGGCCTCACTAGTAGTAGTTTGTATCTCTGCCCCTCCCACAATGGGGAGATTTCCCTGCAGTAGTTTGTATCTCTGCCCCTCCCACAATGGGGAGATTTCTCTGCCCCTCCCACAATGGGGAGGTTTCCCTGCAGTTGTCTGTGTCTCTGCACCTCCCACAATGGGGAGGTTTCCCCGCAGTTGTCTGTGTCTCTGCACCTCCCACAATGGGGAGATTTCCCCGCAGTAGTCTGTGTCTCTGCCCCTCCCACAATGGGGAGATTTCCCCGCAGTAGTCTGTGTCTCTGCCCCTCCCACAATGGTGAGATTTCCCCGCAGTAGTTTGTGTCTCTGCCCCTCCCACAATGGGGAGATTTCCCCGCAGTAGTTTGTGTCTCTGCCCCTCCCACAATGTGGAGGTTTCCCCGCAGTAGTCTGTGTCTCTGCCCCTCCCACAATGGGGAGATTTCCCCGCAGTAGTCTGTATCTCTGCCCCTCCCACAATGGAGATTTCCTTGCAGTAGTTCGTGTCTCTGCACCTCCCACAATGGAGATTTCCCCGCAGTAGTTTGTGTCTCTGCCCCTCCCACAATGGAGATTTCCCTGCAGTAGTTTGTGTCGTCGTCCCCCCCCCCCCCCACAATGGAGATTTCCTCGCAGTAGTCTGGATCTTTGCCCCTCCCACAATCACTGACCATGTGATAGAAGTCATAGATAATGTAAATATATAAGATAAGTGTGAATTAAACCTTTTTGGCTAAATAAATATCCCCCTCCCACCCGCCAATCTAATCTCCCTGCTGCCTCTGCAGATTACCATTGATGTACATATAACATACAGGATAGGAATGTACACAAGGAGTGTCTAATGAGCACTGTGATTGGTTGATGATTTGTTTGTATTACTGGCTATTTAATGTGGAGCAGGTAAGTGATTATGTGCCTACACAGTGAAATCCAGATGTCCTGCCCTGCAGGAGGGAGGAATATGTGTAACCAGGATGTCTGTGTTCTCCTGCAGGGAATTGTGCAGACAGCTCACCCGTCTATAACAGAGCCGTTGCTGGCAGTGCTGCAGTCCATGCATCTGGAGGTGCAGTATGAAGGTGGGTGTGGTGTGGTGGTGGGTGCTGTGTGGAGGTGGGTGTGGTGTGATGGTGCGTGCTGTGTGGAGGTGGGTGTGGTGTGCAAGGAGGTGGGTGTGGCAGTGTGGCATGTTGGTGAGCACGGTATAGAGGGGGGTGCGGTATAGAGGGGTGTGTGGTGGGTGCGCTATGGGGGAGAGGTGAGTTATGGAGGTTTGTGTGGTATATTGATGTCTGCGGTATAGAGTTGGGTGCGCTATGGAGGTAGAGTATGGAGGGGGGGGGGGTGCGGTGTGGAGGTGGGTGCGGTGTGGTGGGTGTTGTATGGAGGTGAGTGTGGTGTGGAGGGGGTGTGTGGTATGTTGGTGCGTGAAGTGTAGAGGTGGGGGTGTGGTATGTTGGTGGGTCTGGTGTGGAGGGGGTGTGTGGTATGTTGGTGGTGTAGTGTGGAGGTGGGGGTGGTATGTTGGTGGGTGAAGTGTAGAGGTGGGGGTGGTGTGGAGGTGGGGGTGTGGTGTGGAGGGGTATGTGGTATGTTGGTGGTGCAGTATGGAGGTGGTGTGGAAGGGGGGTGTGGTATGTTGGTGGTGCAGTGTGGGGGTGGTATGTTAGTGCGGTGTAGAGGGGGGTGTGGTGTGGAGGTGGGAGGGTGTGGTATGTTGGTGGTGCGGAGGGGGTGTGGTATGTTGGTGGAGGGGGGGTAGTATGTTGGTGGTGTGGAGGTGGGTTTGGTGTGAAGGTGAGTGTGGTGGTGGGGGTGTGGTATGTTGGTGGTGTGGAGGTGGGTTTGGTGTGAAGGTGAGTGTGGTGGTGGGGGTGTGGTATGTTGGTGGTGTGGTGTTGAGGTGAGTGCGGTATGGAGGGAGGTAGGTGTGGTGGAGGTGGTGCGATGTGCAGGTGGGTGATGTGTGGAGGGGGTGTGGTATGGAGGTGGGTTCGGTGTGGAGGGGAGTGTGGTGGTGGGGGTGTGGAAGGGGGGTGTGGTATGTTGGTGGTGCAGTGTGGAGGTGGGGGTGGTATGTTGGTGGGTGAAGTGTTCAGGTGGGGGTGTGGTATGTTGGTGATGCAGTGTGGAGGTGGGGTGGTGTGGAGGTGGGAGGGTGTGGAGGTGGACGTGGTATGGAGGGAGGTGGACTCTGTATTATACAATGTTGCTCAGTATTCTGTCTATTGAAGTCTGAATGTCCAGTTGCTGCTCTGGGAATGCTGACACTTGTAGTCCCACAATGTTGTCTGCTGGGAAGGATCACACACACAGTGCTGTCCTGGGACCTCTGAACTCAGTTTGCAGTTTGTGTGTGCAGCTTTGTATAAAGTGAACACTCCGCCCCCACATTTGAGCCCCACCCCCTCCATGGACGGAGCTATGGACGGCACCCAGAAGGGGGCGGAGCGCTGACTGTTTCTATTTACATACCGATGATGCATTGCCGCCCGTCCCGTGTGTTGTGCTCACCTAGAATTATATAATACAGTTCCATTGTATGACGTTTATAGAAGTATTAGGAGGTGAGGGATCGATAGAGCGCCGCTGAGAGGAGAGAAGTAGTAATAGGAATGATGGCGGAGTGAGCTCTCCATGAGCTGAGCAGAGGTCGGGCAGAGTCGGGGTCGGGCTGGTCGCAGAGGTCGGTATACTCTGGTTTCTCTTCAGATCGAATAAATCTTTCGCCTTTTACTAACGATTTCCGTGGAGAGGAACAATTATGAGTTTACTCCAATTATTTGAGGCTCGGAGAGATCCGGGCTAACCTTCCTGGTCAATGATAGAGATGATGATACTCAGAGAGATCACTATAGGAATGATAATGATTGAGGGGAATGTTATTATTATTGATCTCACAGGAGGATAGATACATTGTAACAGATCAGTCGGTGAGAATATCAGGAAGTCTCCATTTACATGAAGGATTATGAAATTGCAATAAGAGATGTATGTTTCTATGGTATACAATGGGGCCCCCAATGCTGTGTGATTGTTACACGTCAGAATGGCGTCACAAAACACACAAAGTAGCCCAGAAAGTAGCGGATCTTCTTTGGGTGACACGCAGGGCAGCCTATCGCAGTGAATGGACAATATGCAGAAACGCATGTAAATCAAACCTTCAGAATCGCAAGCGAGAACGCTCCTTCCTGCAACACGATATCTGCATGGGGTCAATGACTAGTAATGTTTCCTGAGAAGAATACATTCATTTGAGAGGTCTCCTGATCCTGGGGGGGGGGTGAAGAGGGGGACATGGGGCCGGGTTTGGTGTGTTCTGGGGGCCCAATCCCAGGACGATGGTGGACAGAATGACAGCCAGGCAACCAGCATTTCCAGAAGGAAGTCAGCAGTGGAAGCCCATGTGGTGTTCATATGTCATGTTTCCATTAAAGGGGTTAAACTCATCTAACGGCCCCTCATCAGCACCGGCCTCTTCCCCTGTGTGCCATCTTCATTGGTTGGCAAGGGATGACATCACTCCTGCACATTCAAGGTGCGGTGTGGAGGGGCGTGAGGTGTGGAGAGCGGTGCAGTATGAAGGTGGGTGCGGTATGTAGGTGAGTGTGGTGTAGAGGTGAGATTGGAGTGGAGGGGGGTGTGTTATGTTGGGTGCAGTGTGGAGGGAGGTGCAGTATGGTGGTGGGTTTTTTACGTAGGGGAGGGGGATGTTGTATGGTAGTGGGTGTGGTATGGAGGTGGGTACGGTACAGTGGTGGGTGCGGTATGTTGGTGGGTGCTGTGTGGAGGGGGATGTTGTATGATGGTGGGTGTGGTATGGAGGTGGGTGTGGTGTAGAGGTGGGAGTGGTGTGGAGGGGGTGCGGTATGGTGGTGGGTGCAGTACAGAGGGGGATGTTGTATGGTGGGTGCGGTATGGTGGTGGGTGTGGTGTGGAGGGGGGGGTGTTATGTTGGTGGGTGCGGTGTGGAAGGGGATGTTGTATGGTGGTGGGTGTGGTATGGAGGTGGGTGCAATATGGAGGTGGGTGTAGTGCTGGGGGTGGTGTGGAGGGGGTGCGGTATGGTGGTGGGTGCGGTATGGAGGTGGGCGCGGTATGGAGGTGGGCGCGGTATGGTGGTGGGCGCGGTATGGAGGTGGGCGCGGTATGGTGGTGGGCGCGGTATGGTGGTGGGCGCGGTATGGTGGTGGGCGCGGTATGGTGGTGGGTGCGGTATGGAGGTGGGTGCGGTATGGAGGTGGGTGTGGTATGTAGGTGAGTGCAGTGTGGAAGGGGATGTTGTATGGTGGTGGGTGTGGTATGGTGGTGGGTGCGGTATGGTGGTGGGTGTGGAGGGGGGTCTGTTATGTTGGTGGGTGCAGTGTGGAAGGGGATGTTGTATGGTGGTGGGTGTGATGTAGAGGTGGGGGTGGTGTGGAGGGGGTGCGGTATGGTGGTGGGTGCAGTACGGAGGGGAATGTTGTATGGTGGTGTAGTATGGAAGTGGGTGCGGTATGGTGGTGGGTGTGGTACGGAGGTGGTTTGGAGGGGGTGCAATGTGCAGGTGGGTGATGCGTGGAGGGGGTGTGGTGTCTGGAGGTGAGTGTGTTGGTGGGGGTGTGGTATGTTGGTGGCACGGTATGGTATGGATGGAGGTGGGTGTGGTATGGATGGAGGTGGGTGTGGTATGGAGAGGGGGCGTTGTTTGGAGGGAGGTGGGTGTGGTATGTTGGTGGCATGGTGTGGAAGGGGGTGTGGTAAGGATTGAGGTGGGCTTGGTAGGGAGGGAGGTGGGCGCGGTTTGGAGGGAGGTGGGCGTGGTATGGAGGGAGGTGGACTCTGTATTATACAATGTTGCTCAGTATTCTGTCTATTGAAGTCTGAATGTCCAGTTGCTGCTCTGGGAATGCTGACACTTGTAGTCCCACAATGTTGTCTGCTGGGAAGGATCACACACACAGTGCTGTCCTGGGACCTCTGAACTCAGCATCTCTCAGCATCTGATTGGTCTGTTTAGTAAATGGTTTGTGTGTGCAGCTTTGTATAAAGTGAACACTCCGCCCCCACATTTGAGCCCCTCCCCCTCCATGTACGGAGCTATGGACGGCAGCGGCCTAGAAGGGGGCGGAGCGCTGACTGTTTCTATTTACATACCGATGATGCATTGCCGCCCGTCCCGTGTGTTGTGCTCACCTAGAATTATATAATACAGTTCATTGTGTGACGTTTATAGAAGTATTAGGAGGTGAGGGATCGATAGAGCGCCGCTGAGAGGAGAGAAGTAGTAATAGGAATGATGGCGGAGTGAGCTCTCCATGAGCTGAGCAGAGGTCGGGCAGAGTCGGGGTCGGGCTGGTCGCAGAGGTCGGTATACTCTGGTTTCTCTTCAGATCGAATAAATCTTTCGCCTTTTACTAAAGATTTCCGTGGAGAGGAACAATTATGAGTTTACTCCAATTTTTTGAGGCTCGGAGAGATCCGGGCTAACCTTCCTGGTCAATGATAGAGATGATGATACTCAGAGAGATCACTATAGGAATGATAATGATTGAGGGGAATGTTATTATTATTGATATCACAGGAGGATAGATACATTGTAACAGATCAGTCGGTGAGAATATCAGGAAGTCTCCATTTACATGAAGGATTATGAAATTGCAATAAGAGATGTATGTTTCTATGGTATACAATGGGGCCCCCAATGCTGTGTGATTGTTACACATCAGAATCGCGTCACAAAACACACAAAGCTTGTTGCCCAGGAAGTAGCGGATCTTCTTTGGGTGACACGCAGGGCAGCCTATCGCAGTGAATGGACAATATGCAGAAACATGTAAATCAAACCTTCAGAATCGCAACTGAGAACGCTCCTTCCTGCAACACGATATCTGCATGGGGTCAAAAACTGTAGTAATGTTTCCTGAGAAGAATACATTCAATTGAGAGGTCCCCTGATCCTGGGGGGGGGGGGTGAAGAGGACATGGAGCCGGGTTTGGTGTGTTCTTGTGTTCTGGGGGCCCAATCCCAGGACGATGGTGGACAGAATGACAGCCAGGCAACCAGCATTTCCAGAAGGAAGTCAGCAGTGACAGCCCATGTTGTGTTCATATGTCATGTTTCCATTAAAGGGGTTAAACTCACCTAACAGCCCCTCATCAGCACCGGCCTCTTCCGCTGTGTGCCATCTTGATTGGTTGGCAAGGGATGACATCACTCCTGCACATTTGAGGTGCGGTGTGGAGGGGCGTGAGGTGTGGAGAGGGGTGCAGTATGAATGTGGGTTCGGTATGGAGGGGGGTGCGGTACAGTGGTGGGTGCGGTATGGAGGGGGGTGCGGTATGGAGGTGGGTGCGGTATGTAGGTGAGTGTGGTGTAGAGGTGAGAGTGGAGGGGGGTCCAGTGTGGAGGGGGGTGTGTTATGTTGGGTGCAGTGTGGAGGGAGGTGCAGTATGGTGGTGGGTTTTTTACGTAGGGGAGGGGGATGTTGTATGGTGGTGGGTGTGGTATGGAGGTGGGTACGGTACAGTGGTGGGTGCGGTATGTAGGTGAGTGTGGTGTGGAGGGGGGGTGTTATGTTGGTGGGTGCAGTATGGAGGTGGGTGTGGTGTAGAGGTGGGAGTGGTGTGGAGGGGGTGTGGTATGGTGGTGGGTGCAGTACAGAGGGGGATGTTGTATGGTGGTGTAGTATGGAGGTGGGTGTGGTATGGAGGTGGGTGTGGTACAGTGGTGGGTGCGATATGGAGGTGGGTGCGGTATGTAGGTGAGTGTGGTGCTGAGAGGGGGTGTGTTATGTTGGTGGGTGCGGTGTGGAAGGGGATGTTGTATGGTGGTGGGTGTGGTATGGAGGTGGGTGCGATATGGAGGTGGGTGTGGTGCTGGGTGCGGTATGGAGGTGGGTGCGGTATGGAGGTGGGTGCGATATGGAGGTGGGTGTGGTATGTAGGTGAGTATGGAAGGGGGGTGTTATGTTGGTGGGTGCAGTGTGGAAGGGGATGTTGTATGGTGGTGGGTGTGGTATGGAGGTGGGTGTGGTGCTGGGGGTGGTGTGGAGGGGGTGCGGTATGGTGGTGGGTGCAGTACGGAGGGGAATGTTGTATGGTGGTGTAGTATGGAAGTGGGAGCGGTATGGTGGTGGTTGCGGTACGGAGGTGGTTTGGAGGGGGTGCAGGTGGGTGATGCGTGGAGGGGGTGTGGTGTGTGGAGGTCAGTGTGTTGGTGGGGGTGTGGTATGTTGGTGGCACAATGTGGAGGTGGGTGTGGTATGTTGGTGGCACGGTGTGGTATGGATGGAGGTGGGTGTGGTATAGAGAGGGGGCGTTGTTTGGAGGGAGGTGGGTGTGGTATGGAGGGAGGTGCTGTGTGGAGGTGGTTTGGAGGGGGTGCAATGTGGAGGTGGGCGTGGTAAGGGTGGAGGTGGGCGTGGTATGGAGGGAGGTGGGTGTGGTAGGGAGGTGCTGTGTGGAGGTGGTTTGGAGGGGGTGCAATGTGGAGGTGGGCGTGGTAAGGATGGAGGTGGGCGTGGTATGGAGGGAGGTTGGTGTGGTATGTTGGTGGCATGGTGTGGAAGGGGGTGTGATATGGAGGGAGGTGGGTGCGGTATGCAGAAAGGTGTGGTAAGGATTGAGGTGGGTGTGGTATGGAGGGGGTTGCGGTTTGGAGGTGGGCGCGGTATGGAGGGAGGTGGGTGTGGTATTGATTGAGGTGGGTGTGGTATGGTGTGGAAGGGGGAGTGATATGGAGGAAGGTGTGGTAAGGATTGAGGTGGGTGTGGTATGGAGGGGGTTGCGGTTTGGAGGTGGGCGCGGTATGGAGGGAGGTGGGTGTGGTATTGATTGAGGTGGGTGTGGTATGGTGTGGAAGGGGGAGTGATATGGAGGAAGGTGTGGTAAGGATTGAGGAGGGTGTGGTATGGAGGGCGGTGGGCTTGGTAGGTAGGGCGGTGGGTGTGGTATGGAGGGAGGTGGTGTGGTATGGAGGGAGGTGTGGTTTGGAGGTGGGTGCGGTAAGGAGGGAGGTGGCCTTGGTAGGGAGGGCGGTGGGTGTGGTATGGAGGGAGGTGGGCGTGATATGTTGGTGGCAAGGTGTGGAGGTGGGCGTGGTATGGAGGGAGGTGTACTCTGTATTATACAATGTTGCTCAGTATTCTGTCTATTGAAGTCTGAGATGTCCAGTTGCTGCTCTGGGAATGCTGACACTTGTAGTCCCACAATGTTGTATGCTGGGAAGGATCACACACACAGTGCTGTCCTGGGACCTCTGAACTCAGCATCTCTCAGCATCTGATTGGTCTGTTTAGTAAATGGTGTGTGTGTGCAGCTTTGTATAAAGTGAACACTCCGCCCCCACATTTGAGTCCCTCCCCCTCCATGTACGGAGCTATGGACGGCAGCGGCCTAGAAGGGGGCGGAGCGCTGACTGTTTCTATTTACATACCGATGATGCATTGCCGCCCGTCCCGTGTGTTGTGCTCACCTAGAATTATATAATACAGTTCATTGTGTGACGTTTATAGAAGTGTTAGGAGGTGAGGGATCGATAGAGCGCCGCTGAGAGGAGAGAAGTAGTAATAGGAATGATGGCGGAGTGAGCTCTCCATGAGCTGAGCAGAGGTCGGGCAGAGTCGGGGTCGGGCTGGTCGCAGAGGTCGGTATACTCTGGTTTCTCTTCAGATCGAATAAATCTTTCGCCTTTTACTAAAGATTTCCGTGGAGAGGAACAATTATGAGTTTACTCCAATTTTTTGAGGCTCGGAGAGATCCGGGCTAACCTTCCTGGTCAATGATAGAGATGATGATACTCAGAGAGATCACTATAGGAATGATAATGATTGAGGGGAATGTTATTATTATTGATATCACAGGAGGATAGATACATTGTAACAGATCAGTCGGTGAGAATATCAGGAAGTCTCCATTTACATGAAGGATTATGAAATTGCAATAAGAGATGTATGTTTCTATGGTATACAATGGGGCCCCCAATACTGTGTGATTGTTACACGTCAGAATCGCGTCACAAAACACACAAAGCTTGTTGCCCAGGAAGTAGCGGATCTTCTTTGGGTGACACGCAGGGCAGCCTATCGCAGTGAATGGACAATATGCAGAAACATGTAAATCAAACCTTCAAAATCGCAACTGAGAACGCTCCTTCCTGCAACACGATATCTGCATGGGGTCAATGACTAGTAATGTTTCCTGAGAAGAATACATTCATTTGAGAGGTCCCCTGATCCTGGGGGGGGGGGGGGGGGTGAAGAGGGGGACATGGGGCCGGGTTTGGTGTGTTCTGGGGGCCCAATCCCAGGACGATGGTGGACAGAATGACAGCCAGGCAACCAGCATTTCCAGAAGGAAGTCAGCAGTGACAGCCCATGTGTCATGTTTCCATTAACCCCTCGCCTACCAGGCACTTATACCCCTTCTTTACCAGGCCAGTTTCCAGCTGTCAGCGCTGTCGCACTTTGATTGACAATTGCGCGGTCATGCAAGATTGCACCCATATGAAATTTTTATCATTTTTTTTTCACAAATAGAGCTTTCTTTTGGTGGTATTTAATCCCCACTGGGCGCTTTACTTTTCGCGCTATAAACAAAAAAAGTGCAAAAAAATTTTTAAATAATTTTTTTCTTTGTTTCTATTATAAAACAGGTAATTTTTCTCCTTCACTGATGTGCGTTGATGGGGCAGCACTGATGGGCACTGATAGGCTGCACTGATAGGCTGTACTGAAGGGCACTGATAGGCAGCACTAATGAGGTGGCACTGATAGGCAGCACTAATGAGGTGGCACTGATAGGCGGCACTGATGAGGTGGCACTGATAGGCAGCACTAATGAGGTGGGACTGATAGGCGGCACTAATGAGGTAGCACTGATAGGCATGACTAATGAGGTGGCACGGATAGGCGGCACTGATGGTGGGTACTGATAGACAGCACTGATAGGTGGCACTGACTGGCATCACTGCTGAGCACTGACTAGTGGCACTGCTAGGCATTGACTGGTGCAACTGCTGGGCACTGACTGGCACAACCGCTGGGCACTGACTGGTGGCACTGACTGGCAGCACTGCATTGATGGGCACTGGTGGGTGGCACTGCTGGGCACAGGTGGGTGGCACTGCTGGGCACAGGTAGGTGGCACTTCTGGGCACAGGTAGGTAGCACTGCTCGGTGGCACTGCTGGGCACAGGTGGGTGCACTGCTAGGCACAGGTGGGCACACTGCTGGGCACAGGTGGGCGGAACTGGTGGGTGGTACTGCTGGGCACTGATCATCAGTGCCCTGATGATCGGTGCCGATCCCCGCTCTGACAACTGCCGGTTCTCAGCAGCACTTTCCTCACACTCTGACAGCGTGAGGAAAGTGCAGCCGAGAAATGGCAATTGCATTTCCTGGTGATCAGCGTGTTATTGGACGCTGTGATTGGCCTTTTACCACATCACGTGATCAGCTGTGTCCGTAGGACACAGCGATCACGGAGATCGCCGGGGGCGCGCAGGAGAGCGTGTTCTGGGAGGACATCATATGACGCCCTCCCAGAACTGGCCGGCCGCAGTCTAGCGGTCATTCAGCTACCTGCGGTTGGCAAGTAGTTAAAGGGGTTAAACTCACCTAACGGCCCCTCATCAACACCGGCCTCTTCCCCTGTGTGCCATCTTCATTGGTTGGCAAAGGATGACATCACTCCTGCACATGCGAGATGCGGTGTGGAGGGGCGTGAGGTGTGGAGGGGGGTGCAGTATGAATGTGGGTGCGGTATGTAGGTGAGTGTGGTGTAGAGGTGGCAGTGGTGTGGAAGGGGGTGTTATGTTGGTGGGTGCAGTGTGGAAGTGGGTGCAGTGTGGAGGGGGGTGCGGTATGGTGCAGGGTGCAGTACGGAGGGGGATGTTGTATGGTGGTGGGTGCGGTATGGAGGTGGGTGTGGTGCAGAGGTGGGAGTGGTGTGGAGGGGGGGTGTTCTGTTGGTGGGTGCGGTGTGGAAGTGGGTGCGGTATGGTGGTGGGTGCAGTACAGAGGTGGATGTGGTGCTGGATGTGGTGTAGAGGTGGGAGTGGTCTGGAGGTGGGTGCGGTATGGTGGTGGGTGCAGTACAGAGGTGGATGTGGTGTAGAGGTGGGCGTGGTGTGGAGGTGGGTGCGGTATGGTGGTGGGTGCAGTACAGAGGTGGGTGTGGTGCTGGGGGTGGTGTAGAGGTGGGAGTGGTGTGGAGGTGGGTGCGGTATGGTGGTGGGTGCAGTACAGAGGTGGGTGTGGTGCTGGGGGTGGTGTAGAGGTGGGCGTGGTGTGGAGGTGGGTGCGGTATGGTGGTGGGTGCAGTACAGAGGTGGGTGTGGTGCTGGGGGTGGTGTAGAGGTGGGAGTGGTGTGGAGGTGGGTGCGCTATGGTGGTGGGTGTGGTACAGAGGTGGTTTAGACGGGGTGTGATGTGCAGAAGGGAAGTGTGTTGGTGGGGGTGTGGTATGTTGGTGGCAAGGTGTGAAGGTGGGTGTGGTATGGAGGGAGGTGGGTGCAGTATGTTGGTGGTGTGGTGTGGAGTAGGGTGTGGTATTGAGGAAGGTGGGCGTGATATGTTGGTGGCAAGGTGTGGAGGTGGGTGTGGTATGGAGGGAGGTGGGCGCGGTATGGAGGGAGGTGGGCGCGGTATGGAGGGAGGTGGGCGCGGTATGGAGGGAGGTGGGTGTGGTATGGAGGGAGGTGCGGTTTGGAGGTGGGCGCGGTATGGAGGGAGGTGGGTGTGGTATGGAGGGAGGTGCGGTTTGGAGGTGGGCGCGGTATGGAGGGAGGTGGGTGTGGTAAGGAGGGAGGTGGACTCTGTATTATACAATGTTGCTCAGTATTCTGTCTATTGAAGTCTGAATGTCCAGTTGCTGCTCTGGGAATGCTGACACTTGTAGTCCCACAATGTTGTCTGCTGGGAAAGATCACACACACAGTGCTGTCCTGGGACCTCTGAACTCAGCATCTCTCAGGATCTGATTGGTCTGTTTAGTAAATGGTGTGTGTGTGCAGCTTTGTGTAAAGTGAACACTCCGCCCCCATACTGGAGCCCCTCCCCCTCCATGTACGGGGCGATGAACGGCACCTTGAACAGGAGAGGGGGGCGGAGCGCTGAATGTTTTTACAATTTACATACCGGTGATGCTTTGCCGACTGTGCCTTCTGATAGTTATTTTGTTTTCTATAAAAGCCCCATTTTATGAAGCCTATAGAAGTATTAGGAGGTGAGGGATCGATAGAGCGCCGCTGAGAGGAGAGAAGTAGTAATAGGAATGATGGCGGAGTGAGCTCTCCATGAGCTGAGCAGAGGTCGGGCAGAGTCGGGGTCGGGCTGGTCGCAGAGGTCGGTATACTCTGGTTTCTCTTCAGATCGAATAAATCTTTCGCCTTTTACTAAAGATTTCCGTGGAGAGGAACAATTATGAGTTTACTCCAATTTTTTGAGGCTCGGAGAGATCCGGGCTAACCTTCCTGGTCAATGATAGAGATGATGATACTCAGAGAGATCACTATAGGAATGATAATGATTGAGGGGAATATTATTAGTTATTGATCTCACAGGAGGATAGATACATTGTAACAGATCAGTCGGTGAGAATATCAGGAAGTCTCCATTTACATGAAGGATTATGAAATTGCAATAAGAGATGTATGTTTCTATGGTATACAATGGGGCCCCCAATGCTGTGCGATTGTTACACGTCAGAGTCACGTCACAAAACACACAAAGTAGCCCAGAAAGTAGCGGATCTTCTTTGGGTGACACGCGGAGCTAACCTTCCTGGTCAATGATAGAAATGAGAATCCTTTGAGGGGTCACTGTAGAAATGATAATAATTGAGTGAAGTTATTAAATATTGATTATCACAGGATAGATACGTTGTAACAGACCAGTCGGTGAGAGTATCAGGAAGGCCCCATTTACATGAAGGAATATAAAATTGCAACAAAACACGAGATCTACGTTTAAATGGCATAAAATGAAAAGAATACAATGCAGTCACTGCAGGAATGATAGTAATCAGGGAAAAGACATTTATTATTGAGAACTTGAGGAGGATAGATGCAAGGGGCGCGGTGATCAATAGATAATAATTGGGTCATTATTGTGGAGAATGTATCAGGAGGCTGGAGATACTTTGTAACAGATCAGATTCTGTCATCGAGTCGCAGGAAGGCCCCATTACGAGGCAATTTGGAGATGCAGCAAAACATGCAATGCACATCTGCGTGTCGATAAGAACACCGAATGTCACAATCACCCCCGGTTCACATCTGTGCGGGTGGTGCCGCTGCGGATCCGCACGTATCTCCGTGTAGCTGCACCACCCGCACAGAGAATTGCGGACCCGCGGGCGGGTGCTATTAGTTGTAAGGCACGCCGCCCGCACTGGGAGACGCAACCGCACTGGGAACCTCGGCTGTGTTTTCAAAAGAAATGCAGGGACTTCTTTCCCTGCGTGTCACGGGCACAGAAGTCCATCCAAATGAATGCGCAAAATGCACGGCCACATAGGTATGAAACCGGGGGTCACACTGCAAAGTGCGCTTAGGAACCAATCAACGCTTGCTGCCCAAAATGGAGCGGGGGCTTCTCTTTGGGTGTCAAACACACAACACGTGTCAATGGAGATGAAAACATTAATTTGAGGGTTCCCCTGGTCCTGGGGGGTGGGTGTGAAGAGGGGGACATGGAGTGAAGTTTGGTGTGTTCTGGGGGTCCAATCCCAGGGAGATGGTGGAGAGGATGACAGCCAGGCAACCAGCATTTCCAAACGGAAATCAGGAGTGAAAGCCCATGTGTTTCTCTCATGGCATGTTTCCATGAACCCCTTCAATCCCGGACACTTTTAACCCCTTCCTACCCAGGCCCATTTTCACCTTTCAGTGCTGTCACGTTGAGCGACAGTTGCACGGTCATGCAACATTTCTATCTTCTTTTTTGCACACAAATAGAGCTATGGGGTTTTTTTTTATTTTATGGTAAATAAACAACAAAGAAATGCGTTTTTTTTTTATTTCTGTTATAACATTTTGCAAATAAATAAACTCTCTTCATACATTTATTCCAAAATGTAATCCACTCAATTTCTTTGCTAAAAAAAAAAACCCAAATCAGTGTTTATTGTTTAGTCTGTAGGAAAGTTATAGAGTCTACAACCAACGGATATATATCTGAAAATCGATCGATCCTGATGTACTGACAGCCAATTTCATTTCTTGAGGCCTTTAAAGTGTCAGGACAGTAAAAATACCCCCCAAATGACCCCTTTTTGGAAAGTAGACACTCCAAGGTATTTAGTTAGAGGCATGGCGAGTTTATTAAAGTTGTCGTTTTTTTGTCACTCCACCTCCTCAAACTCGATCTTTCCAAAACAGAGCTCATACTATTCCCTCCAGCCCGTGCCCCCTCCCCCGACTTCTCCATCAAGATCAATAATACAACCATCATTCCCTCCCCTCATGCCAGGGTACTAGGTGTGATCCTAGACTCCCATCTGTCCTTTCAGCCCCAAATCCAATCACTGTCCAAATCGTGTAGACTTCACCTCCGCAACATCTCCAACCTCCGCAACACCTCCAAGCTCCGCAACATCTCCAACCTCCGCAACACTTCCAAGATACGCCCGTTCTTAACCTCGGAAACTACTAAGCAACTTATTCATTCACTTGTAATATCTTGCCTTGACTATTGCAACTCCCTCCTCATTGGCCGACCTCATCACAGGCTATCCCCTCTTCAGCCTATCATGAATGCTGCTGCCAGACTCATCCACCTTACCAATCGTTCCATATCTGCCATCCCTCCACTGATCTCCATTCAGTGTCCTCCACCCCTCTCTGCCAATCCCTCCACTGATCTCCCTTCAGTGTCCTCCATTCCTCTCTGCCAAACCCTCCACCGGCCTCCAGTCAGTGTCCTCCACCCCTCTCTGCCAATCCCTCCACCGGCCTCCACTCAGTGTCCGCCACCCCTCTCTGCCAATCCCTCCACCGGCCTCCACTCAGTGTCCGCCACCCCTCTCTGCCAATCCCTCCTCCGGCCTCCACTCAGTGTCCTCCACCCCTCTCTGCCAATCCCTCCACTGATCTCCATTCAGTGTCCTCCACCCCTCTCTGCCAATCCCTCCACTGATCTCCTTTCAGTGTCCTCCATTCCTTTCTGCCAATCTCTCCACCGGCCTCCACTCAGTGTTTTCCACCCCTCTCTGCCAATCCCTCCACCGGCCTCCACTCAGTGTCCTCCACCCCTCTCTGCCAATCCCTCCACCGGCCTCCACTCAGTGTCTGCCACCCCTCTCTGCCAATCCCTCCTCCGGCCTCCACTCAGTGTCCTCCACCCCTCTCTGCCAATCCCTCCACTCAGTGTCCTCCACCCCTCACTGCCAAACCCTCCACTGGCCTCCATTCAGTTTTCTCCACCCTCTCTGCCAATCCCTCCACTGGCCTCCACTCAGTGTCCTCCACTCCTCCCTGCCAATCCCTCCACTGGCTTCCCATTGCCCAACGAATAAAAGTCAAAACATTAACACACAAAACCATTTAAAACTCCGCCCCCAATTACATCTTCAATCTTGTCTCCAAATATCACCCAAACCGTCCTCTCCGCTCCTCCCATGACCTCTTGCTCTCTAGCTCCCTTGTCTCCTCCTCCCATGCTCGTCTCCAGGACTTCTCCAGAGCCTCCCCCTTTTGCAATTGTACACCCAGAGACTGACACAGTCCTCCATTTTGTTAAGAAATCTCCATGTTGTCCCTCATTCTCCCTCTCTGTTAATCCACAGGGACATACGTGTGTTGGAAGTGTCGCAGGCAAGCCAGAGCCCAGCAGGGAGCCTTGAGGTGCCTGGTTGTCTGAGAGAGCTGTGCAATATCACACCTCATAAAAGATAACTCAAGCCTTCCCAGGAGTTCAAGGCATTCCAAGGAAGCAAGAACCAGATAAACACTTTTAAAATCCATTTTTCCTCTATGTCTCATATCTTGGAATATGAGAGACTTACATAAAAACCAGGCATATCGTCAGATTGGCCAAGAGGAGACGAACAGTTTGATAGATCACTCTCCTTGGCTGGAATACATAGGAAAGCAGAAAAGTAGATCTTGTGAACCATTCAGTGTAGAATTTCATATTTCATATCTAATCAATCCTCAGACGTGTCTGCATTATAATCTACCTGTGGATGTCACTTGTGCATATGGAAAGTTATGAGCCAAAATATGAACTAAAAGAGATTTTGGCTCTAGTTTAGGTCTACGCCCAGACCTTCCCGCCCTAAACGGGGTATTGGTCCTTGACTTCAGAGACACCCCCTGCTGGGGAACTACAAATTGGGTTGTCAGGCCTAAGAAAGTTAAGTTGAAGAATTCTCCCTTTTTAACATCAGAACCACCTGGGGAGACCCGCACCCTTTTGCTCTGAAACTTGATCTGCTAACCCAGGACTTTGGCAAGTACTTTAACTCTCTAACTTCTCTCTGTTATCTCTTTGCTGTGCTGTTGTTCTTTGTATATTTATATATATATATTGGTTACATCTTCCTTCTGTAAATATTTTTATTGCACCCGTTTGCCCTTTTAGTAATAAATCTTTCTTTCTGAAAGTGTTGAACTGTTTCTATAGCTCTTTATTGCAATCTACGAATTCCTGCCTCTAAAAGAGCGCTACTGTGTTTGTTTAACCCTCTGTATAACCGGCCTGCGGTGACCGTGTTATACAGGCGATTATCTCAACCATTATAGTGTTATAACTGATAACGCGAGTTTCCTCTTTCTCTGTACAAAAAGGCAGTGGTGGCAGTGTGAAAGGTTAATTGCGTAATTAACCTACCCAGTAACAATCACATTCAGGCTGCTGGTACATAGATTCTGGTCCAATTAGCCGGAAAATCGTTGTGCAGGGTGCAGCTGGGTGTGGCATTGTTACACACGTGACATCGCGGTTTTAGATTGGCTAGTCCTTCGGTCACAAATTTAGTGAGAAGGGCTGGGGTCTGACGCCGCGTTCGTCACATATTGGTGGCAGCGATCGTGGGATCGTCACATATTGGTGGCAGCGATCGTGGGATCGTCACATATTGGTGGCAGCGATCCTGGGATTGTCACACCCAGGGGTGGACTGACCATTTGGAAACTCGGGCACCGCCCGAGGGCCCGGTGGTCAGTAGGGGGCCCCATGAGATGCCCCTGGTACCTTTTTCATAGGCTTTTTTGAGTTTGGGCAAGGACACAGGGGCCCCATGATCCCCTATTGCCCGGGGGCCCCATGAGTTGTCAGTCCGCCCCTGGTCACACCCCCATCCTTTGGAACTCTCTACCACAATCTATCTGACTATCGCCTACTCTGCTCACTTTTAGGCGATCTCTGAAAAGCCCTCTCTTCAGGGAAGCCTATCCTGCCTTCAGCTAATAACCGAATCTTCTAATCCTTCAAGCAGTGGATTCTTCTTCTCCCGCAGCACTTTCCTATGGAGACCTTCTCTGGGCCCACTTACCCAGACCCAGTGGTCGGAAAGGTGGTGGAGTTGGTTTGCTTCTATCCCTGTAGAAAATCTAATGGTGGTGCTCCGAATAGTGTAGTAAGATTACGCACTCACCAGATGCGTAATGTAAGTACGTGTTGTATAAACCAGCAGAAGCCTCCTTAAAGGTCTGGTCTGGGGCAGTGGCAATCCTACCTCTGGGTGGGTAGTGTCGTCTGGAGCTCACAGGAATGTTTAGGATCCAGCTGGTCAGAGGTCCCTTTAAGGGCTGGATGGGTGCAGATGCCTGGGTACAGGAACTTCCTCCTCTGGAATCTTTAGATGGCTGGATCAGACAGGCTCTATGGATAGATAACTGGAGCGGTAGAATGGAACACACGGTGGCCTCACCTGCTGCCTCGCACTGACCGCTCTCCCTGCCGCTCAGCGTCCTCGCGCCATCAGGGAAGCCTATCCTGCCCTCAGCTAGTAACGGAATCTTCTACTCCTCCTACCAGTCCATCCCCCACAGTTATTACCTTTTGTACCACCAGCCCCTCGCTCTTAGATTGTAAGCTCCCAGGATCAGGGCCCTCCTATCCCTCTTGTATTGAACTGTATTGTTGCTGTATTGTCTCCCGTTATATTGTATATTGTTTGGCGCCATATTATTATTATTATTATTCAGTATTTATAAAGCGCCAATAGTTCGCTCAGCGCTGTACATTACAAAGGGGGACAGAACATGTGACAGAACAATACCAATACAATGCAAAACATGAGGGGATCGAGGGCCCTGCTCTTTCAAGCTTACAATCTAGGAGGGAGGGGATGGTGGCACAGGAGGAGATAGCTGTGGGGGATGGAGTGGTAGGAAGAGTGGAGGAGGTCGGCAAGTTAGCAGGGGGCGGGGTAGGCTTCCCTGAAGAGATGGGTTTTCAGGGTGCGCCTAAAGGAGAGGAGAGTAGGTGATAATCTGATGGGTTGGGGCAGGGAGTTCCAGAGGATGGGTGACACCCTGGAGAAGTCCTGGAGGCGGGCATGGGAGGAGGAGACCAGGGAACTAGAGAGAAGGAGGTCTTGTGAGGAGCGGAGTGTGCGTGCTGGGCGGTACTTGGATATTAGGTCAGTGATGTAGTTCGGGGCAGTATGGTGGACAGCTTTGTACGTCAGTGTTAGGATTTTGAATTTGATCCGTTGCGCAATCGGAAGCCAGTGGAGGGATTGGCAGAGGGGGGTGGCGGAAACGGAGCGGTTGGAAAGGTGAATGAGTCTGGCAGCCGTATTCAGGATGGACTGAAGCGGGGATAGCCAGCGGCGAGGCAGGCCAGTGAGGAGGGAGTTGCAGTAGTCGAGTCGCGATATGATGAGGGAGTGGATGAGCTGTTTAGTGGTTTCTGGAGTTAGGAACGTGCGGATTTTGGCGATGTTGCGGAGGTGGAGTCTGCATGAGTTTGTTAAAGAGTGGACTTGGGGCTGGAAGGATAGGTTGGAGTCCAAAATGACACCAAGTACTCTGGCCTGCGGGGCGGGTTTGATGGTGGCGTTGTTGGACATGATGGAGAAGTCAATGGGGGGTGGTGTCCGGGCTGGAGGGAAGACAAGAAACTCTGTTTTGGAGAGGTTCAGTTTAAGGAAGTGGAGCGACATCCAGTCTGATATGTCGCTCAACAGGTGTGTGATTCGGGCGGAGACCGAGGGGGTGAGGTGGGGGGTTGAGAGATAGATTTGTGTGTCGTCGGCATAGAGGTGGTAGTTGAAGCCGTGAGAGTGTATGAGTTGGCCAAGGGAGGAGGTGTAGATGGAGAAGAGAAGGGGCCCGAGGACAGAGCCTTGGGGGACCCCAACAGAGAGGGGGAGTGAGAGGGAGGTGGTGGCATTATAGGTAACGCTGAAAGAGCGTTGTGACAGGTAGGATGAGAGCCAGGAGAGAGCAGAATCTCTGAGGCCGAGGGAGTGTAGTTTTTTGAGGAGGAGGGGGTGGTCGACTGTGTCAAAGGCCGCAGAGAGGTCAAGGAGTAGGAGCACTGAATAGTGGCCATTAGCTTTGGCGGTTAGCAGGTCGTTGGAGAGTTTGAGTAAGGCAGTTTCGGTGGAGTGTAGGGGACGGAAGCCGGACTGTAGGGGATCGAGGAGGTTGTTGTCGTTGAGGTGAGAGCATAGGCGGGCGTAGACTAGGCGCTCGAGGAGTTTAGATGTAAATGGGAGCAGGGAGATGGGTCTGAGGTTGTTCGGGTCATTGGGGTCCAGGGAGGGCTTTTTAAGTATGGGGGTGATGTGTGCATGTTTCAGAGGGGAAGGGAAAGTGCCGGAGGAGAGGGAGAGATTGAAGATGTGGGTGAGGGAGCGTAGGATGGAGGGGGAGGGAGGTTGTAGGAGTTGTGTGGGGATAGGGTCAAGGGGGCAGGTGGTGAGGCGGGCATCAGAGAGGATCTTGGAGACTTCTTCGATGGTAGTAAGGTCAAAGGTGCGGAGTGTTGGGGGAGCTTCAGTATGAGGAATGTAGGGTGGGGTGGGAGAGGAGGTCAGAGCAGTGGTGGGGCCGTGGGAGAGGGGTGTAGAGGGGGTAGCTGAGTGAGGGGGAAGGGGGTTGGAGGGAGTTTGAGCAGCGACGAAGTCCCTGTGGGTTATGTCGAGGGGGAGGGGGGATGAGGGGGTAGCTGTGTGAGAGGGGACGGGTTGAGAAGGCGTGCGAGTTGCGGCAATGTCCTTGCGAATTGTGTCAATCTTGTTTTTGAAGTGATTGGCAATCTCAAGGGCAGTGAGTGAGGTGCTGGGTGGAGGTGGGGGTGGCGAGAGTAGAGAGTTGAAGGTGGAGAAGAGTCGGCGAGGATTGGAGGAGAGGGCCTTGATGAGGGTCAGGAAGTAGGCTTGTTTGGCAGTATGGAGGAAGGAGGTGTAGGTGTGGAAGGCAGATTTGTATCGGGTGAAGGCTTGTTGGGATTTGGTTTTGCGCCATAGTCGCTCCAGGGCACGACTGTGTCGTTTGAGGGTTTTGGTGTGATCAGTCTGCCAGGGCTGGAGCGGTCGGGGTCTGATGTTGCGTGTGGTTAAAGGCGCTAGTGAGTCAAGGGCTGTTGACAGCGCATTGTTGTAGGCGGTCATAGCCAAGTCGGGGCAGGACAGGGGGAGGATGCTGTCATGGAGTTGATCAACTGCGGAGTGGAGGGAGGCAGGGTTAAGGTTGCGGAGGTTACGGCTGGTAGTAGTGTGACATTTGGAGGGGTAGGTGTTGGAGGATGAGGAGATAGAGAAGGTGATCAGGTTGTGGTCAGAGAGAGGGAAGGGGGTGTAAATCCTGTATAATAATACCTCACATTTACATTTACATTTATGTATGGGGGTTGGGGGTGCTTTTGTTTTAATTTTTTTTATTATGTTTAATATTTATTTATTTTATTACAATTTAAAGTTTTCAAACATTTATTTTTAACTTCATTGATATCCCAAGGATATGTGATATCCCTATGTGTTAGCAGGTAACGGGTCCTCGTTATGGAGACATCAGGGGCCTGATCAAGCATGTTGGCGCGGGGGGGGGGGGGGGTAGGTTCTTCTCTTCTCACTGTGAAAGTGCCCAGATTACATTTACTAAACAGCCAATTGCCATCTGGAAAAAAAAAAAAAAAAAAAAAAAAGATCATGGCTGCAGCTGCACCACTTGATGTCCAGGACAGGCTGAGGACAAGTGGTTGATGTACATTGAACAAATGTTCGAACTTTCCCATGACTGCAGTGTCTGCTGCATAGAATTAGCAGTGCTCTGATTTTACTTGTTGTGGAACCGCAAGGCCCAGCACACACTGGTGGGAGATTGCAGTCCCTGCTGTGCAGTTTTACAAATACTAGAAGGTTTGCTCATTGTTGCATTTTGATTGGTTGCAGCTCTGCAGCTGATTCGGGAGCTGATGGTCACCGATGTGCGGCTGGCACTGCTGAAAGGACTCGTATCTCTCCTTATGACGTCACGGAGAGAGAACACGAAGAATCGCCCGCAGATCCTGGATGGTATGTATGAGAAGACAACACTCAGTGTGACATCCTGACAGCACATGACTACAGGGAGCCAATCATACCTCTGCACTCTCAGGTTCTGAAATAGAAACTGAACCCAAAGAAGAAATCCAGACATTTGATTTATATGAGATGAGAAACTATTAGTGTTTCTTTTTCTTTCTTTTTTTTTTAATGCTGTCAGTCACCCTGTTGGAGAGATTTCTTCTTCTTTTTTCCTGTTTGGTCACCCATACAGGGAGTGAGGTAAATCTCCCCAGCAGGGGTCACCCATACAGGGAGTGAGGTAAATCTCCCCAGCAGGGGTCACCCATACAGGGAGTGAGGTAAATCTCCCCAGCAGGGGTCACCCATACAGGGAGTGAGGTAAATCTCCCCAGCAGGGATGCAAATGGCAACGTGATGCTGAGCCTCCATGATTGAAAGTACTGAAATGCAATGAATGAAAAGGGGCGAGGCGAGGCTGAGTCAGGCTGGGGTAGAAAAAATATTCCGTATTTTTCATGCCATAAGACACACCTAGGTTTTAGAGGAGGTAAACAAGAAAAAAAATATTCTGAACCAATGGACTGCAGACATAGTACAGGAAATGACCAGAGACTGCGGATGTACTACAGGAAATGACCAGAGACTGCGGATGTACTACAGGAAATGACCAGAGACTGCGGACACAGTACAGGAGATGACCAGAGACTGCGGACACAGTACAGGAGATGACCAGAGACTGCGGACATAGTACAGGAGATGACCAGAGACTGCGGACACAGTACAGGAGATGACCAGAGACTGCGGACATAGTACAGGAGATGACCAGAGACTGCAGACACAGTACAGGAGATGACCAGAGACTGCGGACACAGTACAGGAGATGACCAGAGACTGCGGACACAGTACAGGAGATGACCAGAGACTGCAGACATAGTACAGGGCATGACCAGAGACTGCGGACACAGTACAGGAGATGACCAGAGACTGCGGACACAGTACAGGAGATGACCAGAGACTGCGGACACAGTACAGGAAATGACCAGAGACTGCGGACACAGTACAGGAGATGACCAGAGACTGTGGACATAGTACAGGGCATGACCAGAGACTGCGGACATAGTACAGGAGATGACCAGAGACTGCGGACATAGTACAGGAGATGACCAGAGACTGCGGACACAGTACAGGAAATGACCAGAGACTGCGGACACAGTACAGGAGATGACCAGAGACTGCGGACATAGTACATGAGATGACCAGAGACTGCGGACATAGTACAGGAGATGACCAGAGACTGCGAACATACTACAGGAGATGACCAGAGACTGCGAACATACTACAGGAGATGACCAGAGACTGCGGACATGGTACAGGAGATGACCAGAGACTGCGGACACGGTACAGGAGATGACCAGAGACTGCGGACACGGCACAGGAGATGACCGGAGACTGCGGACACGGTACAGGAGATGACCGGAGACTGCGGACACGGTACAGGAGATGACCGGAGACTGCGGACACGGTACAGGAGATGACCGGAGACTGCGGACACGGTACAGGAGATGACCGGAGACTGCGGACACGGTACAGAAGATGACCGGAGACTGCGGACACAGTACAGGAGATGACCGGAGACTGCGGACATAGTACAGGAGATGACCGGAGACTGCGGACACAGTACAGGGGATGACCAGAGACTGCGGACACAGTACAGGAGATGACCAGAGACTGCAGACACGGTACAGGAGATGACCAGAGACTGCGGACACAGTACAGGAGATGACCAGAGACTGCAGACACGGTACAGGAGATGACCAGAGACTGCGGACACAGTACAGGAGATGACCGGAGACTGCGGACATAGTACAGGAGATGACCAGAGACTGCGGACACAGTACAGGAGATGACCAGAGACTGCGGACATAGTACAGGAGATGACCGGAGACTGCGGACACAGTACAGGAGATGACCAGAGACTGCGGACACAGTACAGGAGATGACCAGAGACTGCGGACATAGTACAGGAGATGACCAGAGACTGCAGACACAGTACAGGAGATGACCAGAGACTGCGGACACAGTACAGGAGATGACCAGAGACTGCGGACACAGTACAGGAGATGACCAGAGACTGCGGACACATTACAGAAATCACATTCATTTTAAACTCGAATGTTAAAAGCAAAAGACAATTTTTGAACGACATTCCTTCATTCAGCGAATGTTCAAAGAATTTTCTCATGACTTTTCATACAAACATTCTCATCTGAAAATCTACACGTGTATGACCAGCTTAAGCCGTTTCATTCCAGGAGTGAATCCGGTACAACTGAAGGGGAAGTCAGGGGTCAGCATTAACATTTGCAGGAAGGATCCCTCACTAGTTTCTCTCCTGTGAATGTTGTGCAGAAATGCACTTTAACCGCTTCCCGACCACTCTATAAGAGAAACACTGTTACAGGGCGGCAGGGGTGTGCAAAATCACAAATATATGTGATTTTGCATTCCTGGCTAGGAGGCGCGCACCCTACCCGCGCCACCATTCTCGGCCGCCAATCACTGGGTCCCAGCCGGTAATTACCCATCAGTGCCCAGTGATTACCGAGCATCTCCGACAGGGAGGAAGACTGTTAGCAAACAGTCAGCTCGGGCATCCTGATTAGTGTGCTTACAGTGAAGCACCCCCCCACTCCGCCCCCTTGTAAAACACTCCCTACACACAGTTAACCCTTTGATCGGCCCTCATATTAACCCCTTTCCTGCCCAGTGTCATTAGTAGTGTCAGTGCTGTTTTTTAGCACTGATCACTGTACTGGTGTCACTAGGGATGTCAGTGACACCAAGTCAGTTCCCACTCAGTGTTAGAATGTCTCGTTAAAAGTTGCTGATCGCCGCCATTACTAGTAGAAAAAAAATAAATCCCATTATCTATCCCGCCATTTGTGGACGCTATAACTTTCACGTAAACCAATTAATTTACACATATCGGGATTTTTTTTTTTAGCAAAGACGAGCGGGAGACATTTTGCTGTAAATTTATGACGAAATTTTATTTTTTTAAATTTTTTACTGGAAGTGTTTAAGCACTCGCCCTCCAGAGGACTGCCCCCCCCCCCCCCCCCGCCTTCCTGACCAGGCCGTTTTTTGCGTTATGGCGCTGTGTTACTTTATCTGACAATTGCGCGGTCATGCAACGCTGCACCCAAATTACATTTTACATCCTTTTTTTCCCACGAACTGAGCTTTCTTAAGGTGGTATTTGATCACGTGTGCAGGGAGGTTTTTTTGTGCTAGAAGCAAAAAAAGACCGACAATTATGAGAAAAAAACCCCAATATTTTGGACTTTTTGCTATTAAACATGACCAGAAAAAAATGTCAAAAATCAAATTTTGTCATGAATTTCAGCCCAAATTTATTCTGCTCCGTGTCTTTGCTAAAAAAAACAATTCTGATAAATTAATTGGTTTACGTGAAAGTTATAGTGTCTACAAATGGCGGTATAGATTCTGTGATTTTATTTTAATTTTTTTTTTTCCTACTAGTAATGGCGGCGATCAGCAACTTTTAGCTGGACTGCGACGGGCATTCTGACACTGGGGGGGGGGAACTAACTTGGTGTCACTGACATCCCCAGTGACACCAATACAGTAATCAGTGCTAAAAAACAGCACTGACACTGTACTAATGGCACTGGGCAGGAAGGGGTTAACATGAGAGGGCGATCAAAGGGTTAGCTGTGTGTAGAAAATGTTTTAATAGGGGGCAAAGTGGGGGTGTGTGCTTCACTGTAAACACACTGATCGGGATGGCTGTGCTGTGCAGTGTGCCCAAGCTGACGGAGGAAGACGGTAAACAAAACGGTAATCATCGGCCGGGACCCGGTGATTGACATCCACAGCTGCGAATGGCGGCACGGGTAGGGCGCGCGCGCAGCTCGTGCGCGCGCCCTACCTGGAAATGCAAAATCATGTATATATACGTTATTTTGCACACCTGTGCTGCCCTGTAGCAGTATATCTGCTATACGGCGGCAGGTAAGCGGTTAATAGCAAAAAGTCCAAAATATTGTTTTTTCCTCAAAATTGTCAGTCTTTTTTTTTTTTTTTAAGCAAAAAAAATTAAAAAATCACACAGGCAATCAAATACCACCGAAAAAAAGCTAAATTTGTGGGAAAAAAAGGACGTAAATTTCATTTAGATGCAGCGTTGCACAACCGCGCAATTGTCAGATAAAGTAATGCAGCGCCGTATCGCAAAAGATGGCCTGGTCAGGAAGGGGGGAAATCCTCAGGAGGGGGAGGGGTTTAAATGCCATAAAAGTGTACAGTGAGTAAAAATGATCACAGAGCTGTGAAGATAAACCTAACCTCTGGATCCAACGGACTTCTATCGGTGCTGCCAGGAAGTCTGCGGTGCACATAATGGAATCCAGTGGGAAGTGATTCCTCCTCACCGCAGAGAGATTTCCTCTTATATCTTCCTGCGCTTCCGGGACAGAATACAATAATAGCGGAAAGCGCGCTCTAATCCGGCGTTTATCTTACATAGTTACATAGTTAGTCTGGCTGAAAAAAGACAAAAGTCAATCCAGTTCAACCATTAAAATAACAAAAAAAAAAAAAACAGCTATAATAATTAAAAAAAAAAAATTATAATATTAAAAAAAAAAAGTTATAATTAAATAAAAAAAAAAAAAATTATAATATTAAAAAAAAGTTATAATTAAAAAAAATTTAAAAAAAATATTATTTTAAAAGAAAAAAAAAGTTATAATTAACTAAAAATAAAAAAAATATAATATTAAAAAAAAAAGTTATAATTAAAAAAATA
This sequence comes from Staurois parvus, assembly GCF_062004578.1. Taxonomy (NCBI): domain Eukaryota; kingdom Metazoa; phylum Chordata; class Amphibia; order Anura; family Ranidae; genus Staurois; species Staurois parvus. The sequence continues at coordinate 64,722 of NW_028320526.1, forward strand.
AAAAAAATTATAATATTAAAAAAAAGTTATAATTAAAAAAAAATTAAAAAAAATATTATTTTAAAAGAAAAAAAAAGTTATAATTAACTAAAAATAAAAAATATATAATATTAAAAAAAAAAGTTATAATTAAAAAAATAAAAAAAATTATAATATTAAAAAAAAGTTATAATTAAAAAAAAATTAAGAAAAATATTATTTTAAAAGAAAAAAAAAGTTATAATTAACTAAAAATAAAAAAAATATAATATTAAAAAAAAAAGTTATAATTAAAAAAACAAAAAAAATTATAATATTAAAAAAAAGTTATAATTAAAAAAAAATTAAAAAAAATATTATTTTAAAAGAAAAAAAAAGTTATAATTAACTAAAAATAAAAAATATATAATATTAAAAAAAAAAGTTATAATTAAAAAAATAAAAAAAATTATAATATTAAAAAAAAGTTATAATTAAAAAAAAATTAAGAAAAATATTATTTTAAAAGAAAAAAAAAGTTATAATTAACTAAAAATAAAAAAAATATAATATTAAAAAAAAAAGTTATAATTAAAAAAATAAAAAAAATTATAATATTAAAAGAAAAAAAAAAAGAAGTTATCTGTCTTCTCTTGCAATGCAGCAGGTTGCTCCAGTCATATTCTAATACAAAGCTTTATTTGTTCTGCTTTTTGTTTAGACCCGACAGTTCCCCAAATTTCTGAACCTTTGCCGATGTTTATTCAGCAAGCCGCCTCTGCTAAAGCCATCGGGTATGTATGAGAGGCGGTGATGAGATAGGTGAACCTAATAGGCTGATTGGTTAACAGAGTCCAAGGAGCAAAGAGCACCGACCAGCTTCTGCATAGTTTTCAGCCTTTTGGCCATCCCCCCCCCGCTGTTGTTTTGCCCCCTCCCCCCCACATACACACCCCCTCCCTCCTATTGTCCCCACCTCCCTTCTGTCCTACCTACTGTTGCCCCCACTTCCCCCTGTGCTGTCCTCCTGATGTCTTCCCTCCTGTTGTCCTTCCCCTGCTGTTCTACACTCACTGTCCCCGCCCCCGCAGACACAGGTGAAGAGTAATCCGATTGGATGGTTGCAGGATGTTGGCACGGGAGTCCCCCCAGCTGTGCGAGGATCTGATCCAGCTGAGAGTCGTCCATCACCTGCTGTACGCCATGGGGAACACGGAGCACACAGACAGCCAGAGACAGGCCAGCCTGACCTTGGAGGTGAGGGGCCACTCTCACAGTGTATAGGGAGGGGCGTGTGTGTTGGGGGGGGTTCACGGGGGGGGGGGGTGAGATTCAGAACATAAACAGGAACGACTGTTACAATGCAAATCTCTTTGACATGTTTTTTTTTTCAGCATTTAATATACTGTGGAAGGGTTGGGACCTCTGTGAGGTTTTGATTGATGTCTGACCCCGCTGGAGGGACTCGTCCTATCTCTGTCTGACCCCGCTGGAGGGACTCGTCCTATCTCTGTCTGACCCCGCTGGAGGGACTCGTCCTATCTCTGTCTGACCCCGCTGGAGGGACTCGTCCTATCTCTGTCTGACCCCGCAGGAGGGACTCGTCCTATCTCTGTCTGACCCCGCAGGAGCGACTCGTCCTATCTCTGTCTGACCCCGCTGGAGGGACCCGTCCTATTTCTGTCTGACCCCGCAGGAGGGACTCGTCCTATCTCTGTCTGACCCCGCTGGAGGGACTCGTCCTATCTCTGTCTGACCCCGCTGGAGGGACTCGTCCTATCTCTGTCTGACCCCGCTGGAGGGACCCGTCCTATTTCTGTCTGACCCCGCAGGAGGGACTCGTCCTATCTCTGTCTGACCCCGCTGGAGGGACCCGTCCTATCTCTGTCTGACCCCGCTGGAGGGACTCGTCCTATCTCTGTCTGACTCCGCTGGAGGGACTCATCCTATCTCTGTCTGACCCCGCAGGAGGGACTCGTCCTATCTCTGTCTGACCCCGCAGGAGGGACTCGTCCTATCTCTGTCTGACCCCACAGGAGGGACTCGTCCTATCTCTGTCTGACCCCGCAGGAGGGACTCGTCCTATCTCTGTCTGACCCCACTGGAGGGACTCGTCCTATCTCTGTCTGACCCCGCTGGAGGGACCCGTCCTATCTCTGTCTGACCCCGCTGGAGGGACTCGTCCTATCTCTGTCTGACTCCGCTGGAGGGACTCATCCTATCTCTGTCTGACCCCGCTGGAGGGACTCATCCTATCTCTGTCTGACCCCGCTGGAGGGACTCGTCCTATCTCTGACCCCGCTGGAGGGACTCGTCCTATCTCTGTCTGACCCCGCTGGAGGGACTCGTCCTATCTCTGACCCCGCTGGAGGGACTCGTCCTATCTCTGTCTGACCCCGCTGGAGGGACTCGTCCTATCTCTGACCCCGCTGGAGGGACTCGTCCTATCTCTGTCTGACCCCGCTGGAGGGACTCATCCTATCTCTGTCTGACCCCACAGGAGGGACTCGTCCTATCTCTGTCTGACCCCACAGGAGGGACTCGTCTTATCTCTGTCTGACCCCGCTGGAGGGACTCGTCCTATCTCTGTCTGACCCCGCTGGAGGGACTCGTCCTATCTCTGTCTGACCCCGCTGGAGGGACTCGTCCTATCTCTGTCTGACCCCACAGGAGGGACTCGTCCTATCTCTGTCTGACCCCGCTGGAGGGACTCATCCTATCTCTGTCTGACCCCACAGGAGGGACTCGTCTTATCTCTGTCTGACCCCGCTGGAGGGACTCGTCCTATCTCTGTCTGACCCCGCTGGAGGGACTCGTCCTATCTCTGTCTGACCCCGCCGGAGGGACTCGTGCTATCTCTGTCTGACCCCGCCGGAGGGACTCGTCCTATCTCTGTCTGACCCAATGACCATTGGCACTGGGATTGGAAGAGGTGGCCGGTGCTGGGGGGCGATGATCTGCAGAGCAGACCAGTCCTATAGTGCCTAGATATTGGTCGTATACTGTATATAGGTTAATGACGGTAAGTGGCCATATATGTATAAAGGTAACAGGTGGTTAGTGGTCATACATACAGTGGTCACTGGGTGAGGACTCTGGATGGTAAGAGAATTCTGTTGGTCACATATGTAAGTTTTATTTACTAAAAACCTGCCAAAAAATATCTCCTGTTACTCTAGCCCAGGGGTATCAAACTCACGGCCCTTCAGCTGTTGCCAAACTACAAGTCCCATCATGCCTCTGCCTCTGGGAGTCATGCTTGTAACTGGCAATCTTGCAATGCCTCATGGGACTTGTAGTTTGGTAACAGCTGGAGGGCCGCCAGTTTGACACCCGTGCATAGACGTAAGGCAGCTCAGAAAAATGTGTTTTATTGTGTCCGACTCATAGTCCGGCGGCAACTCAAAAATGTGAATTTTAGGAATAGGAAGGCTCAATCCCCCCAGGGGGAATACAGACGGCATTTAATACCTGACAGAGAGTCTAATGCAGGCCATAGATGGGTCGAAAATCGGCCATTTAAAAAAAAAAAAAAACGAAAAATCGGACGTTCCATCGACCTACATTACCACCAACGGTAAAAAAATCGGCCAATTTTTATCCTGTCTATGGCCGGCATTTTACCCCAATAATTACTTCTGTCCCTTGCAGAGACGGGAGCAATACATAATAATAATAAGAAGAAGAATTCCAGTCCGCTATTATATTTTACTTGAAAGTCTTGCGGTTGCAACAATGTATCCATTTGTATCCATTTCGGATACAGATGTTTTTATTTGGATCCAAATGGATACATTGTTGCAAGACTTTTCATATAAAATATAATAGCGGACTGGAATTCTTCTTATTATTTTTATTCTTCTTCTTCCTCTTTTTCTTCTTCTTGCAGGTCACGGCTCATGTGCAGATTTTTTATCAGTAAAACGATCGTCCGATTTGCCCATCATTGCTGGGAAAATCAGACCGATCGTCAAAATCGGCCGCAAATTTTCCAACATGCCCGACAAAAAAAATTTGCAAAAAGCCCAAAAAACGGCCAACCAATTAACCCACTAACAGTGCGAAAATCGGCCGATTTTTTTTTTTTTCGACTGAAAAATCGGCCGATTTTAGACCCGTCTATGGCCGGCATAACCCTTCAGTAAATTATTATAGACATTGAGGCAGCTCCTATTGGTTGTTGTGGGATTTCCTCTTGTGTGCTGATTGGATGGGGTGTATGCGAGCTGACAGATGTCTCCTCCCCTCATTGCAGTATTTTGTGTCGTCGTTTCCTACGGTGGAGGAAGATGTGCGGACAGCAATCGGGGAGAAACTATTCCGCATGCTGATGGTAAGATTATATCCGTCATGGGGATTTCCTTGGGAAGGCTTTGCCATTGTTCCCAGTCACATGGCCGCCAGACACAATGGGACTCATTGATAGCAGAGCCTAATGCAGGCCATACAGAACGATTTTTCGTCCGAAAATCGTACTGTAATCCAATGGTGCCTCCAACGATTTCAAAAGTCGGTTGTTTTTCACTAATTTTCCAGCATGCCTGATAAACGAAATGGGGAGGAACCATGAAAACACTGTTCAACAAATTTTTATTTTTTGCCAGTTTTGGAAACAAAAGGATCCATTTCTTAATGAATTTCACATTCTGAGTTCAAATATAAAAATGAAATTTGTCAATTGGCTCTAGTTTTTCTGTAAACGGAAAGTTTTCTACTATAGGCGTAATGACTACATAATGCACAATAATTCTATAGATAGATGTCTTTCCACAAATATAAAGCAAGTGATATTGACTACATAACAAAGCCTAAATGGCATAATATATTGCATAGGATTACCAAGAAAAATTATAGCCATAAGCTAAGTTGAATCATTTTAATACTTAGGATTCTCACTAGTTTTGTCTTCAGTTTGTGTCGGTTTTGCTTCTCTTGGCTTTTCTCTTGTATTCGAGGAAAGGGCTATCTCTTACAACTGCACGTGACTACACGCTTCAGGTTCTTCCTCACTTGACTCAACCACGAAGGATTCTGGTGCTTTAGGAATTGGTAGCCCCTCTCCATGAGGAACTGGACGTATTGCCGATGGAATATTTGGATAGTGCACAGATAACTTTTTCTTCTTATTTAGCCCTTTTACAATTGGAGGCACCATACAAAAGTAACAATTACTGACATGATCTGTTGGCTCTCTCCAAATCATTGGCACAGCGAAAGGCATAGATGCCTTTTTTCCATTCAACCATTGCTCCAGTGCCGTCCCACAAGAATTGCAGCATATATGTGGTGCCCAGCTCTTGTCCTGGTCTCCTATCTTGCAGCCAAAATACAAGTTGTAGGCTTTCTTAATCATTCCTGTTATCCTCCTTTTTTGTGAGATAAAAGTTATTTCACCGCAGATATAGCAGAAATTATCTGCTTTATTCACACAAGTTCGAGGCATTACTGAGTAGCCTATATAAGCAGAAAACGAAATGTAAAGACGAACTCCAATCAGCTACAGATACTGCAGCTTTTATGCAGTGAAGTGATGCAATTAAAGGCTAATATTGCATCATCTCAGTATACATGACATTTTCTATTGGTCACCAGTATCAATTGCGCAATATGCAGCTGAAGTTGCATCATAATTTTGAATGGTTTACGTCATTAGATGGGTGAATATATCATGGAAACTAGAGCCAATCAACATTTTTTAGGGTCATTTTCGTTTTCAGCACCCCAAAATTATGTAAGATTAGCTAATTTTATGCCCAAAACTTTTTACCTGTTGAACAGTGAAATCGGCCGATGCCATTGCCCCACTTACAGAGCGAAAATTATTCTTAGGTCCGATTTTCGTACAAAAATCATTCGGTATTCGAATCGTGTATGGCCTGCATTAGAACTACACTTTCTGTGTTGAAACAAAAAAAAAGCGCACCAACCTTGTGCATTACCGCAATACGAAACTTGATTTTATTCAAATGAGATATATACTCACAAAGCAGTAAAACAAGCGGGCAAGATCCTCAAAGGAGCACTAAAGTGCAAAACCGGTGCGAGTCACATCAAGGGGGGAGACTCTCAAAAGTTCCGTCGTTTCGAAGGGGGTCCCTTCTTCTTCAGAGCTCCTTTGAGGATCTTGCATGCTTTTTTTACTGCTTTGTTTGTGAGTATATATCTGTAACGGAACCGGACCCCGACTGCACTGGGGTATTTCTGTTAGACTCCCGCTTCCCTGTCCGAACACAGATCCACGGACACCGTTCTTGAACGAAAACCAGGAAATAGACTGCTTTATTTTAACATAGATACAAGATATATATACACAGGGCGGGGCAACACACACCCAGTAACAAGAAACACATCAGCAGGCATTCCCTTAAGGGGATAGGGCTGCTGGAAACACCTCCCACCAAGCCAGTACACAAACACATACATCCCATAATAGTTTGCTCCCAAGCAAGACCCACAATAGAACAATGGGATGCAACCACAGGGCAATAAACAATGAATAACTCCCCACCCCAATATTAGGACATATCACCCTGCACCTCTAACAGGCACAGGGTGACTTACACATAATAGGGATATGGGGAGCTGAGACAGGGGTCTCCCCACCTCTCTAAAGTGAACTGTGTTCCATGGGCCCCCCCACCCAAAGTGACTCCCGTCACAATATCTCATTTTAATAAAATCAAGTTTTGAGGTAATACGCAAGGTCGGTGCGCTTTCTTTTTGTTTCACTTTGCAGTACTGGTCGGGCTTCCCCAGCCTTGTTAAGAGCTGCACAACCTTTGATCCATTGGTGGACGAACTTCCATAAGTGGTCCATCCACCCGCCCACCCTTGATCTGGGTCCCTGAGCGCAGGAGGTGTTGTTTCTATTTCCACTTTCTGTGTTACCCCTCAGAGCCAATCAGGTTCCAGCTGTATTCTATACTGGCAGAATGGGAGGAAGAATCTGATTGGTCCCCAAAGATAACCCAGTGCCTGTTTCAGACACTTTTGTAGATAATGGCCAGAGTTTTCATCAGGAAGGGAGTCAATTAGTCCCCGGGAACACCAAATCTGACTTTTAAATCGTGCGACTTCGCTTGATGTCAGATGTCAGTCCGACTTCAGGTGCAACTTGGAAGACATCTGTGCAACTTCATGCATGGTGTCTATGCAAGTCAAACATTAAGCTCATCACTACCTGGCACTTTGAGGTCCACCTTGCTAGTCCTGGGTTGGACCCCCTTTTACCTTCATTCTTCGTGGCACAGATTCAACAAGATGTTGGAAACATTCCTCAGAGATTTTGGTCCATATTGACGCAGTTGCTACAGATTTGTCAGCTGCACATCCATGACGGGAAACTCCCGTTCCTCCACATCTCAAAGGGTGCTCTATTGGATGGAGATCTGGTGACTGTGGAGGCCATTGGAGTCCAGTGACCTCATTGTCATGTTCCAGAAACCAGTTGGAGATGATTTGAGCTTTGTGACATGGTGCATTATCCTGCTGGAAGGAGCCATCAGAAGATGGGGAGACTGGAGTCATAAAGGAATGGACATGGTCAGCAATGACCCTCTGGTAGCCTGTGGTATTTAAACGATGCTCAATTGATACCAAGGAGTCCAAAGTTTGCCAAGAAAATCCCCCCCACACCATGACACCACCTGCCTGAACCATTGACACAAGGCAGGATGGATCCACCACACCATGACCCCACCACCACCAGCCTGAACCATTGATACAAGGCAGGATGGATCCACCACACCATGACACCACCACCAGCCTGAACCATTGATACAAGGCAGGATGGATCCACCACACCATGACACCACCACCAGCCTGAACCATTGATACAAGGCAGGATGTGTCCACCACACCATGACACCACCACCACCAGCCTGAACCATTGATACAAGGCAGGATGGATCCACCACACCATGACACCACCACCACCAGCCTGAACCGTTGATACAAGGCAGAATGGATCCACCATAGCATGACACCACCACCACCAGCCTGAACCATTGATACAAGGCAGGATGGATCCACCATAGCATGACACCACCACCACCAGCCTGAACCGTTGATACAAGGCAGAATGGATCCACCACACCATGACACCACCACCACCAGCCTGAACCGTTGATACAAGGCAGAATGGATCCACCATAGCATGACACCACCACCACCAGCCTGAACCATTGATACAAGGCAGGATGGATCCACCACACCATGACACCACCACCACCAGCCTGAACCGTTGATACAAGGCAGGATGTGTCCACCACACCATGACACCACCACCACCAGCCTGAACCGTTGATACAAGGCAGAATGGATCCACCATAGCATGACACCACCACCACCAGCCTGAACCGTTGATACAAGGCAGGATGGATCCACCACACCACACCCTGACACCACCACCACCAGCCTGAACCATTGATACAAGGCAGAATGGATCCACCATAGCATGACACCACCACCACCAGCCTGAACCGTTGATACAAGGCAGGATGGATCCACCACACCATGACACCACCATCACCAGCCTGAACCGTTGATACAAGGCAGGATGGATCCACCACACCACACCCTGACACCACCACCACCAGCCTGAACCATTGATACAAGGCAGGATGGATCCATGCGTTCATGTTGTTTATACCAAATTCTGACCCTACTATCTGAATGTCACAGCTGAAATCAAGACTCATCAGACCAGGCAATGTTTTTCCAATCTTCTGTTGTCCAATTTTGGTGAGCCTGTGCGAATTGTAGCCTCTGTTTCCTGTTCTTAGCTAACAGGAGTGGCCCATTGTGTGGTCTTCTGCTGCTGTAGCCCATCTGCTTCAAGGTTGGACGTGGTGTGGTTCAGAGATGGTATTCTGCATACCTTGGGTGTAACGAGTGGTTATCTGAGTTACTGTTGCCTTTCTATCATCTCCAACCAGTCTGCCCATTCTCCTCTGACATCAACAAGGCATTTTCATCCACACAACTGCCAGATATTTTCTTTTTCAGACCATTCTCTGTGAACCCTAGAGATGGTTGTGTGTGAAAATCCCAGTAGATCAGCATTTTTTTAAATACTCAGACCAGCCTGTTTGGCTGCAACAACCAAGCTGCGTTTAAAGTCACTTCAATCCCCTTTCTTCCCCATTCTGATGCTCAGTTTGAACTTTATCAAGTCTTCACCACGTCTAGATGCCTAAATGCATTGAGTTGCTGCCGTATGATTGGCTGACCAGCAATTTGTGTTACTAAGCAATTGAACAGGTGGACCTACAGTGGGGATCGAAAGTTTGGGCCCCCCAGCTAAAAATTTGTATTAATGTGCATAAAGAAGCCAAGGAAAGATGGAAAAATCTCCAAAAGGCATCAAATTACAGATTAGACATTCTTATAATATGTCAACAAAAGTTAGATTTTATTTCCATCATTTACACTTTCAAAATAACAGAAAACAAAAAAATGGCGTCTGCAAAAGTTTGGGCCCCCTGCAGAGTTAATATCTTGTACTGCCCCCTTTGGCAAGTATCACAGCTTGTAAACACTTTTTGTAGCCAGCCAAGAGTCTTTCAATTCTTGTTTGAGGTATCTTTGCCCATTCTTCCTTACAAAAGTCTTCCAGTTCTTTGAGATTTCTGGGCTGTCTGTCACGCACGGCTCTTTTAAGGTCTATCCATAGATGTTCAATGATGTTGAGGTCAGGAGATTGTGAAGGCCATGGCAAAACCTTCAGTTTACGCCTCTTGAGGTAATCCCCCGTGGATTTCGAGGTGTGCTTAGGATCATTATCCATTTGTAGAAGCCATCCTCTCTTTAACTTCAGCTTTTTCACAGATGGCATCAAGTTACCATCCAAAATTTGCTGAAATTTTATTGAATCCATTTTTCCTTCTACTCGTGAGATGTTCCCTGTGCTACTGGCTGCAACACAACCCCAAAGCATGATTGATCCAACCCCATGCTTAACAGTTGGACAGAGGTTCTTTTCATTCAATTCTGTGCCCCTTCTTCTCCAAACGTACCTTTGCTCATTCCGGCCAAAAAGTTCCATTTTAACTTCATCGGTCCACAGAACTTGTTTCCAAAATGCATCAGGCTTGTCTATATGTTCATTTGCAAAGTTCAAACAATGATTTTTGTGGTGAGGACGTAGAAGAGGTTTTCTTCTGATGACTCTTCCATGAAGACCATATTTGTACAAGTATCTCTTTATTGTGGAATAGTGACCACAACTCCAGTGTCTGCCAGATCTTTCTGGAGGGATCGTGCAGTCAAACGTGGGTTTTGAATTGTTTTTCTCACAATCCTGCGAGCTGTTCTGTCTGATATTTTTCTTGGTCTTCCAGATCTTGCTTTAACTTCCACTGTTCCTGATGACTGCCATTTCTTAATGACATTCCGAACAGAGGATATTGACATCTGAAAACGCGTTTCTATCTTCTTATAGCCTTCTTCAGCTTTGTGAGCGTCAACTATTTTCAGTTTCAGTTTTCTAGACAACTGCTTAGAAGAACCCATGGTGCTGATTGTTGGGGCAAGGTCAGATGAGTCTGGGCATTTAAAACCTTTGAGATTGACATCACCTGGTCTTCCCAGACGATGATTGAGAACAATCCATGACACTGGCAGGTCTCAGCTCGGCAAAGGGGACAGTGCAGGCTATAAATTCTGCAGGGGGCCCAAACTTTTGCAGACGCCATTTTTTTGTTTTCTGTTATTTTGAAAGTGTAAATGATGGAAATAAAATCTAACTTTTGTTGACATATTATAAGAATGTCTAATCTGTAATTTGATGCCTTTTGGAGATTTTTCCATCTTTCCTTGGCTTCTTTATGCACATTAATACAAATTTTTAGCTGGGGTGCCCAAACTTTCGATCCCCACTGTAATAAAGTGGCCTGTGAGTGTTGTTTTTCAGAATATAAAAGAAGAATACAAAGAGAGAACCTGGAACACCCCCTGTTGTAGCCGGAGTCAGATGTTAATGTGAACCTGCTGAGAACCTCAAGAGATAAGTCATCTATGGGGAACCCAACCCATCAGACTCCATCTGTAACCAAAATAAAATGTTTGCATGGACTGATCCTGTACACGTGATTATTCTAACCCCTCTGGGTTGGCTGCGCTCTTTGTTTTGGGGTCTCTAAGCTGTGATTGGGAGTGCCGTGACGTCTGATGTCGGCCTCATTCCCCCCATGTTTATGTCACATTACCTGACCACGCCTGTTGTTCTCTGCAGGAGAATGCTGAGATATTGTACATGAAGCTGGACAGAGTTCACATTGAAATCCTAATCTCCAACCAAGTGAACGTCCCCAGAGGTAAGTCCCGCCCCCCATATTCCAGCCCCGGTAGGACGTGCCATGTTCATGAACAATTCGATTTCCTTGTGTAGTAAAGGAAGAGTCCCGACACTGAACGTGGACCATCACTGGGACGGATGTCGGATGACTGACACCTGGACAACACAAACTCAGCAGAGCCAAGGAAAGGCCGGACCTTCCGTGTGCGGAGTATCGCTGGAAGTCATCCGCCTTGTTATCAGTTTATTTGTGTTTTATTAAAATATAAAAATCTTCCGAAATGTTCTGTCCAGTGCTGATCATTTCACATGCTGACTATTTCTTAAGGCCGGTGAGAAGCCTGCCAGGGTATGTGGACACGTGTCGGGGAGAAAGGGTATGTGGACACGTGTCCTGGAGAAAGGGTACGTGGACACGTGTCGGGGAGCAAGGGCACGTGGACACGTGTCGGGGAGCAAGGGCACGTGGACACGTGTCGGGGAGCAAGGGCACGTGGACACGTGTCGGGGAGCAAGGGCACGTGGACACGTGTCGGGGAGCAAGGGCACGTGGACACGTGTCGGGGAGCAAGGGCACGTGGACACGTCTCGGGGAGCAAGGGCACGTGGACACGTGTCGGGGAGCAAGGGCACGTGCACACGTGTCGGGGAGAAAGGGCACGTGGACACGTGTCGGGGAGAAGGGGTATGTAGACACGTGTCGGGGAGTATGTGGACATGTGCAGAGACAGTATATACGGCATATGTTGGGGTTCGGTATGTGCAGACAGTATATACGGTATGTGTTGGGGTTCTATATGTGCACACACAGTATATATACGGTAGGTGTTGGGGTTCTGTATGTGCAGAAAGGATACGTGGACACGTGTCGGGGAGAAAGGGTACGTGGACACATGTCGGGGAGTATGTGGACATGTGCAGAGACAGTATATACGGCATATGTTGGGGTTCTCTATGTGCAGACAGTATATACGGTATGTGTTGGGGTTCTATATGTGCACACACACAGTATATATACGGTAGGTGTTGGGGTTCTGTATGTGCAGACACAGTATACATACGGTATGTTGGGGTTCTATATGTGCAGAGACAGTATATACAGCATGTGTTGGGGTTCTCTATGTGCAGACAGTATATACAGCATGTGTTGGGGTTCTCTATGTGCAGACAGTATATACGGCATGTGTTGGGGTTCTATATGTGCAGACAGTATATACGGCATGTGTTGGGGTTCTATATGTGCAGAGACAGTATATACGGCATGTGTTGGGGTTCTATATGTGCAGACAGTATATACGGTATGTGTTGGGGTTCTATATGTGCAGACAGTATATACGGCATGTGTTGGGGTTCTATATGTGCAGACAGTATATACGGCATGTGTTGGGGTTCTATATGTGCAGACAGTATATACGGTATGTGTTGGGGTTCTATATGTGCAGACAGTATATACGGCATGTGTTGGGGTTCTATATGTGCAGACAGTATATACGGTATGTGTTGGGGTTCTATATGTGCAGAGACAGTATATACGGCATGTGTTGGGGTTCTGTATGTGCAGAGACAGTATATATACGGCATGTGTTGGGGTTCTGTATGTGCAGAAAGGGCACGTGGACATGTGTCGGGGAGAAGGGGTATGTAGACACGTGTCGGGGAGTATGTGGACATGTGCAGAGACAGTATATACGGCATATGTTGGGGTTCTCTATGTGCAGACAGTATATACGGTATGTGTTGGGGTTCTATATGTGCAGAGACAGTATACACGGTATGTCACAAAAATAAAACAAAAACAAGCCACCCAAAATGACACAAATAGCTAGTGTCATTGTCATATCTCCGACTCACTTGTACAAGTGTGGATCCATGAACCCAGAAAAATGCATACTGAACAATATGGTAGTGTGACAAGAGCACCCCTACCTGGGGAAAGTAGGTTACTAAATGATCCATGGATCATTTAGTAACCTACTTTCCCCAGGTAGGGGTGCTCTTGTCACACTACCATATTGTTCAGTATACACGGTATGTGTTTGGGTTCTCTATGTGCAGAGACAGTATATACGGTATGTGTTGGGGTTCTGTATGTGCAGAGACAGTATATACGGTATGTGTTGGGGTTCTGTATGTGCAGAGACAGTATATACGGTATCTGTTGGGGTTCTCTATGTGCAGACAGTATATATAGTATGTTGGGGTTCTCTATGTGTGTTGGGGTTGAGTGGGGGGGGAGAGAGAGAGCGAGAGAGAACGCAAATGATTGAGCACTCAATCAATCATTCAATCTGGTCAAGAAGTATCCTAATTGGTGTTAGCTAAAAATAAAAGAGAGAGATGCACATTGGTGTGACTATGGTCCTTTGCAATTGGATCAGAACACTCTCCCTAATGTACTGGATGTGAGCATTTTCCTGAATGCGGTACTCCTCACAGCCACTAGATGTCACACTTTCCTGAGTCTAGCACTTCATTGTAGCCAGTAGATGTCAGACTTTTCCTGAGTGTAGTACTCCTCACAGCCAATAGATGGCAGACTTTTCCTGAGTGTAGTACTCCTCATAACCACTTTTCCTGAGTGCAAATTTGCATACATTTGAGTAATTCCACACTGTTTGCGGGCTGAACCAAACAGAAAAGTATTAAAATTAGTTTAACCATGGTCCTTTGCGATATTGTGCAACAAAAAAAAGGAAAGGGGGGAGAGGGAGTGAGCAAATATGCTAATTAGATACATTGCTCTCCCTAAGTTGAAACAGTGTGGTCACAAAGTATCCTAGTTTGTACGCGAGATGAGACCAAAAAAAGTATACTAGTTTGTACGAACTAAAAATGAGAGAGCGAACCTAATTGGTGCTAGATAAAAATAAAAGAGAGATGCAAATTAGGGTGACCATGGTCCTTTGCAAATGGATCAGAACACTCTCCCTAAACTTGTCAGATTTTTCCTAAGTGTAGTACTCCTCACAGCCACTAGATGGCAGACTTTTCCCGAGTAGTCCTCCTCACAGCCAATAGATGTCACACTTTCCTGTGTAGCACTTCTTCGCAGCCACTAGATGGCAGACTTTTCCTGAGTGTAGTAATCGGGAGGGGGAGGGAGGGAGAAAGAATATGAGAGAGAGAATGAATCACCAATGTAAGGGACATTCTTCCCGCTGACCCCCAATGTAAGGGACATTCTTCCCACTGACCCCCAATGTAAGGGACATTCTTCCCACTGACCTCCAATGTAAGGGGCATTCTTCCCACTGATCGCCAATGTAAGGGACATTCTTCCCACTGACCCCCAATGTAAGGGACATTCTTCCCACTGACCGCCATTGTAAGGGACATTCTTCCCACTGACCACCAATGTAAGGGACATTCTTCCCACTGATCACCAATGTAAGGGACGTTCTTCCCTCTGAACCCCAATGTAAGGGGCGTTCTTCCCACCGACCCCCAATGTAAGGGACGTTCTTCCCACCGACCACCAATGTAAGGGACGTTCTTCCCACCGACCACCAATGTAAGGGACGTTCTTCCCACCGACCACCAATGTAAGGGACGTTCTTCCCACCGACCCCCCAATGTAAGGGACGTTCTTCCCACCGACCACCAATGTAAGGGGCGTTCTTCCCACCGACCCCCCAATGTAAGGGACGTTCTTCCCACCGACCCCCAATGTAAGGGGCGTTCTTCCCACCGACCCCCAATGTAAGGGGCGTTCTTCCCACCGACCACCAATGTAAGGGGCGTTCTTCCCACCGACCCCCCAATGTAAGGGACGTTCTTCCCACCGACCCCCAATGTAAGGGGCGTTCTTCCCACCGACCCCCAATGTAAGGGGCGTTCTTCCCCCCGACCCCCAATGTAAGGGACGTTCTTCCCACCGACCCCCAATGTAAGGGACGTTCTTCCCACCGACCCCCAATGTAAGGGACGTTCTTCCCACCGACCCCCAATGTAAGGGACGTTCTTCCCACCGACCCCCAATGTAAGGGACGTTCTTCCCACCGACCCCCAATGTAAGGGACGTTCTTCCCACCGACCCCCAATGTAAGGGACGTTCTTCCCACCGACCCCCAATGTAAGGGACGTTCTTCCCACCGACCCCCAATGTAAGGAGCATTCTTTCCACCGACCTCCAATGTAAGGGACGTTCTTCCCACCGACCCCCAATGTAAGGGACGTTCTTCCCACCGACCCCCAATGTAAGGGACGTTCTTCCCACCGACCCCCAATGTAAGGGACGTTCTTCCCACCGACCCCCAATGTAAGGGACGTTCTTCCCACCGACCCCCAATGTAAGGGACGTTCTTCCCACCGACCCCCAATGTAAGGGACGTTCTTCCCACCGACCCCCAATGTAAGGAGCATTCTTTCCACTGACCCCCAATGTAAGGAGCATTCTTTCCACTGACTGACCGCCACTGCAAGAGACAATCTTCCCCGTGACCCCTATGAATTACATTTTAGCAGAGTTCCTTGACACCTGGAAATTATTTGAGGTCCCCCTGGGGTAATAAGGCTGCTTTGTCTCCACAGGATCATCTTCTTGCTGCCCTAACTTACCATTATTTTCAGCTCGATTCCCTGCAATCTCCTTCTTCATGAAATGAACTCTGACACATTATTAGGTGGTTTTATACTTTACTCCTTCACGTCTCCAATGACTCCTGATAATGCAGATTGAATATCTGAGAAACACTTGGAGATCTCAATGTGAAAATCAGCTGTTAATGAGTTAAACTTCTCTGTAAATGTTGCTGATCAGCGAGTATCGGGGACACATTCTGTGCATAGATTGTACGTGTGTGCTGGTCCAAGTCTTTAAACAACTTTTATTTTTTGCAAATCTTGAAAATATCTTTATATAAAATGTTCAAACTAAATAGATATTAATTTGGCATGACACCTTATTGCAGGGGTCTCCAAACGTTTCAAACAAAGGGCCAGTATACAGTCCCTCAGACTTTAGGAGGGCCAGATTAGGGCCAGTGAGGATAGAGAATGTCCTGTCCCCAGCATCAGTGAGAATAAACATGGCCTCAGGGATGTTGGTCAGGAGGAGTAGTGCCCCACCATTGGTATTAGTGGGAAGAATAGTACACCATCATTGGTTTCATGGGAAGAAGTGCTGCTCCATTGTTCATCTCAGAGGAAAAGAGGATAAAGGGTAGGAAAGGGCCACATCCAGCCCTCGGGCCACAGTTTGGAGACCACTGAATAATTTACTAAACCCAAACCTCGCATTCACTATATCCGCTCTCCCCGGAGCCCGCACTCGCTATATCCGCTCTCCCCGGAGCCCGCACTCGCTATATCCGCTCTCCCCGGAGCCCGCACTCGCTATATCCGCTCTCCCCGGAGCCCGCACTCGCTATATCCGCTCTCCCCGGAGCCCGCACTCGCTATATCCGCTCTCCCCGGAGCCCGCACTCGCTATATCCGCTCTCCCCGGAGCCCGCACTCGCTATATCCGCTCTCCCCGGAGCCCACATTCACTCTATCTGGTCTCCCCGGACCCCGCATTCACTATATCTGGTCTAGTCAAATTCCAAGTTGAAGCCTACTCCCTCCCCCATTCTAAGCCCTATGTGACCTCTGAGGATGCGAGACCTGTGAGAATAAACATGGCCTCAGGGATGTTGGTCAGTAGGAGTAGTGCCCCACCATTGGTATTAGTGGGAAGAATTGTACACCATCATTGGTTTCAATGGAAGAAGTGCTGCTCCATTGTTCATCTCAGAGGAATAGTGACCCAAGGGCAGGATAAAGGGTAGCAAAGGGCCACATCCAGCCCTCGGGCCACAGTTTGGAGACCACTGAATAATTTACTAAACCCAAACCCCGCACTCGCTATATCCGCTCTCCCGGGAGCCCGCACTCGCTATACCCGCTCTCCCGGGAGCCCGCACTCGCTATACCCGCTCTCCCCGGACCCCGCACTCGCTATACCCGCTCTCCCCGGACCCCGCACTCGCTATACCCGCTCTCCCCGGACCCCGCACTCGCTATACCCGCTCTCCCCGGACCCCGCACTCGCTATACCCGCTCTCCCCGGACCCTGCATTCACTCTATCTGGTCTAGTCAAATTCCAAGTTGAAGCCTACTCCCTCCCCCATTCTAAGCCCTATGTGACCTCTGAGGATGCCCAGAACGTCGGCTGCGAACCGCGGTGACGTCATATCCGGCCAGTGGAGCGCACGACGGTCCGTTACTTTCTGGATCGGAGCTTTATTTCCGTTTTTGTCGAATGTGAGTGCAATATACATTTTTTACTCTGGTTTTAATAAATGGAATTACACTGTTTGGCTACCTTCCTCTATACATATGATAACAACGGGGACCAGACAGAGAAGTACAAGATCCAGCAAAACCAGGATTGGTTCCACCCAAGCGAGCTACACTCTTGTTTAATTGTAAGAGCCCACAGGAGTCGGTGAGCATGTGGGACTACTGCCAGGGGGCAGGGAGCATGGAGTGTGAACTGCATGAACTTTATGGAGAGCATATGTGCACAATATGGGAGATGATACTGTCCCTTTTGCAAAAGGACTTTGAGATTTAATTGTATGTTTTGATGGGGCACTATTCCTCCCACTGACACCAGTGATGGGGCACTATTCCCCCCACTGACACCAGTGATGGGGCACTATTCCCCCCGCTGACACCAGTGATGGGGCACTATTCCTCCCACTGACACCAGTGATGGGGCACTATTCCTCCCGCTGACACCAGTGATGGGGCACTATTCCTCCCGCTGACACCAGTGATGGGGCACTATTCCTCCCGCTGACACCAATGATGGGGCACTATTCCTCCCGCTGACACCAATGATGGGGCACTATTCCTCCCGCTGACACCAATGATGGGGCACTATTCCTCCCACTGACACCAATGATGGGGCACTATTCCTCCCACTGACTAAAATGATGGGACACTATTCCTCCCACTGACTAAAATGATGGGGCACTATCCCTCCCACTGACACCAATGATGAGGCACTATTCCTCCCACTGACACCAATGATGGGGCACTACTCTCCCCCCTGATACCAATGATGGGGCACTATTCCTCCCACTGACACCAATGATGGGGCACTATTCCTCCCACTGATACCAATGATGGGGCACTATTCCTCCCATTGACACCAACAGTGGGGCACTGTTCCTCCCACTGACACCAATGATGGGGCACTACTCTCCCCCCTGATACCAATGATGGGGCACTATTCCTCCCACTGACACCAATGATGGGGCACTACTCTCCCCCCTGATACCAATGATGGGGCACTATTCCTCCCACTGACACCAATGATGGGGCACTATTCCTCCCACTGACACCAACGATGGGGCACTGTTCCTCCCATTGACACCAACGATGGGGCACTGTTCCTCCTCCTACTGATCACAGGAGTTATGCATTTTTTTTTTTTTTTTTCAACTCCCAATGATTACAAGCCTGAGACATCTTTTATGCTTCGGCATGTCACACTCCCACTAGAGACAGTTCGCTCCCCCCTAAAGTCTTAAGAACAGAAAACTGGCCCTTTGTTTAGAAAGTTTGGAGACCTTCAGGTTGGCAATTAGTGATCATAGGGTTTGGAAGTGGGGTGGGAGTAGATTCACTTCAACAATTCCACTATGGTGCTATAAATAAAAAGCCGGCACCCACACATCTGAGGAAAAAAAACACAACTTTATTTGTCGCCCCCGTAGCGGAGCGGGTACATGGCCGGGTACACTCACCCTGCTGCCTGGCATTAAGGTCAGTGCATGTAGCTATACGGTACAACCGGGTCACCGGCACCACCGCCAGCAAAGAAAAGCACATTTCACATAAATATTTAAGGTCATATTTTATAGGCATACCACTTTTTTTTCCCTTGTGTTCTGATGAAACCCTCAAAAAAGCAAACATTGTAGGCTAGAAAACAAAGAACGGTCCGAGTGCTGTCACCGTTTCTGACAGCTGATAACCGGTTTACAATACGGATGCCTCGCCGGGTCAGTGTTGGTTTTACATCGAAATACGAAACTGCCGATTTCAATTCTGGCCAATGCTAGGAGGCTCTATCGCCCACTTAGGGACTCCATCGGCAAAACAAAAGCAGAGTTCCCAGCTCCACCCATCCGTTCTTCCCAACGGTCGCTCCCTGCAGTGGCTGCTATAAAGGGGTCTCATCTCCCAGTTGGATGTAAAGTTTATTTTCCATTATAGAAGAGGGAGACCACCACAGAAGGAAGAGTAAAACTCCGCTGCAAAACTGCACCAAGGATGCCTGGAGCTCCCTAAAAGCTACAAGGAGCAAGTCAACCATTTCGCTCCCAGCATCCACTCACAATGGTTATATTGGTTACGGTTGGAATACCCTTTAAGGGCCTCTCTGTCACTATGCCCATCAAGGCCGAGTCTCTTTAATTGGGAATCTATCGCACAGATGGACGCCTATGATGGAAGCTGCCATTCCTGAACTTCTGGGCTGCAGCGATCACCGTAGTGCAGAAACGTCATTTGTACTGCCGCTGAACAGGTATGGGGCCTGGAAATCAGCTCCAACCATGGGCTTGTCAAAAAGTTACTTTGAGAGTCCCATTGAAGTCTCTTTTGTCAGGTTAAATTGAAGTACCTCAGCGGAAAAACAATCAAAAACTTGCAATCAAAACACAAAAAAAAAAAAACAACTTTGCATCAACCCCACCTCCTGTCTGAAAACCTATAACAGACGTCTCCTAAGACTGGAGGTGGGCACACCAGAACTGGCGATGGGGTACTGCAATCCTAACTGCTTAGAGTACCATCCCTCAAGACTGGAGGTGGGCACACCAGAACTGGCGATGGGGTACTGCAATCCTAACTGCTTAGAGTACCGTCCCTCAAGACTGGAGGTGGTCACACCAGAATCAGAGATGGGGTACTCCGATCCTAACTGCTTAGAGTACCGTCCCTCAAGACTGGAGGTGGGCACACCAGAATCAGAGATGGGGTACTCCGATCCTAACTGCTTAGAGTACCGTCCCTCAAGACTGGAGGTGGTCACACCAGAATCAGAGATGGGGTACTCCGATCCTAACTGATTAGAGTACTGTCCGGTAAGACTGGAGGTGGTCACACCGGAACCAGTGATGGGGTACTCCAATCCTAACTGATTAGAGTACCGTCTTGCAAGACTGGAGGTGGGCACACCAGAACCGGCGATGGGGTACTCCGATCCTGATTAGAGTACCGTCCCTCAAGACTGGAGGTGGTCACACCAGAATCAGAGATGGGGTACTCCAATCCTAACTGCTTAGAGTACCGTCCCTCAAGACTGGAGGTGGGCATACCAGAATCAGAGATGGGGTACTCCAATCCTAACTGCTTAGAGTACCGTCCCTCAAGACTGGAGGTGGTCACACCAGAACTGGTGATGGAGTACTCCAATCCTAACTGCTTAGAGTACCGTCCCTCAAGACTGGAGGTGGGCACACCAGAACTGGTGATGGAGTACTCCAATCCTAACTGATTAGAGTACTGTCCTGCAAGACTGGAGGTGGGCATACCAGAACTGGAGATGGGGTACTCCAATCCTGAATAGAGTACCGTCCTGCAAGACTGGAGGTGGGCACAGCAGAACAGGAGATGGGGTACTCCATTCCTAACTGATTAGAATACTGTCCGGTAAGACTGGAGCTGGTCACACTGGAACCAGTGATGGGGTACTCCAATCCTGATTAGAGTACCGTCCCTCAAGACTGAAGGTGGTCACACCAGAATCAGAGATGGGGTACTCCAATCCTAACTGCTTAGAGTACCGTCCCTCAAGACTGGAGGTGGTCACACCAGAACTGGTGATGGAGTACTCCAATCCTAACTGATTAGAGTACTGTCCTGCAAGACTGGAGGTGGGCATACCAGAACTGGAGATGGGGTACTCCAATCCTGAATAGAGTACCGTCCTGCAAGACTGGAGGTGGGCACAGCAGAACAGGAGATGGGGTACTCCATTCCTAACTGATTAGAGTACTGTCCGGTAAGACTGGAGCTGGTCACACTGGAACCAGTGATGGGGTACTCCAATCCTGATTAGAGTACCGTCCCTCAAGACTGAAGGTGGTCACACCAGAATCAGAGATGGGGTACTCCAATCCTAACTGCTTAGAGTACCGTCCTGCAAGACTGGAGGTGGGCACACAAGAACTGGGTGATGGAGTGCTATAATCCTGATTGACACACGGAGCTCTACATCAAAGTGGTGCCTTCCAATCAGATGTCACCTCAGCCTTCTGATAAAGCGAACCTGTCACCTCAGTGGCATGGTCTACTTATGAAAGGTGCCCCCTCCCTAAAATACTGCAAAAAAAGGTACGTGGG
Organism: Staurois parvus; assembly: GCF_062004578.1. NCBI lineage: Eukaryota > Metazoa > Chordata > Amphibia > Anura > Ranidae > Staurois > Staurois parvus. The sequence goes on from NW_028320526.1 coordinate 86,318, forward strand.
AGTGACATAGTTTGAAATTATACCATTCGTATATCTAGGTGGAATGCTGGATGACACAAAACTGCACAAGGGAAGGCATCATCCCTACATAAAATTTGTCAGAAAAAACAAAAAAACAAACTAAATTGTGACTTTACTTACGCCTTCGATAGTGGCAAATACAATGGCTATTAAATAATGAAAAAGTTTTTACAATTTTATTACAAAGGTTTGATAAAAAAATCCCCACAGTAATTTTTAACACATATAACCAAAGCACAAAAATGTACATCTTGAGAACCGCAGTCTACGCGTTTCATAGGAATCCCCACTTTGTTGTGGGAATCCACTCTTCCTCAGGACTCTTCCAGTCTCAAGTATACTGTTATTGTTTACAATTCTCCTGATACAGATTTGAGACTGGAGGAGTCCCGAGAAAACAGATTCCCACGAGGAAGCGGGGATTCCCATAAAACGCGTAGACTGTGGTTCTCAAGGCGTACATTTTTGTGCCTAAACTATGTGATTAAAATGTTACTGTGGGGATGTTTATATGTGTTACTATCGAAGGCATAATTAAAGTCCCAATTATTTTGAGATATTGTGACGTAGTTCGAAATCATTCTTTACCCAGACTCCTGTAGTGCAGAGGGTGACAGTTGTCCATCGGTCGACAAGATCCCAGAGAAGGCCAGATCTTGTAAGAAGAGTCTGTAGGACAATGCAGAGTCATCTTCTTGAGAGATCTGGGCCACTCAACATTCTCCAAGACCTGGAGAAGGAGAATGAGGTCACCCTCCCTTGGTTGGGGAAAAGCAAATATATGATCCAACTATTTCCCCCCCCCACAGTTCTTTTATTCAGCATTTTAGGAAGGGGGAGTAACCTGAATCAGCAGACCTTGCCACTGGAGGTGGAAGGTCCAATTTAATAATCTCACATACAGTATTATCAACAAGAGTTTTCTTTGGAATTAAACAATGTGCGATAAGTCTCTCTCTTTTTTTTTTTTTTTTTTTTTATTAATAGTATTACACAAAAAAAACTGATAAATAGTATCTGGCAGACTTGCAGATAAGTTACGAAAATATCCCCCATCCGACACAGCTTCTCTCATCCCGGCGGCCCGGCATGGCATGTACGATAGCAGGTGGGGGTGGGGGTGGAATTTCTCTCTTTTTTTTTTTTTTAATATACAAAGTGATTTTCATGAACTGCTTTCTGCTGCTGGGTAGGGTGGGTGGGTGGGTGGGGGGGTTCTCAGGTCCCCAGAAGCAGCAGAGGAATTAAGAGAACATTACAGTGTTATAGATCTAGATCAGTGGCACATAGAAGGGACAGGAGTGACTACAGTATGGACGGGACGTGGGCGAGAGGAAGTAAATTGTAAAGGGACGACTGTGACACAGGTGAGAGAAAGAGCAGAAAACACCTCCTCCTTCAAAATCAGGCAATTTAACTTAAATTTAGCCTCAAACACACACAACAAACGCACAATACTGCTTTCTCCTTCAGGCGAAAAAAAAAAAAAAAAATGGACCTAGGAATTTGATAACATACAAGCACCCCAGTTTTCAAGTATATCAAAATTCCTGCACCTGTTTTGAGCAGGGCTTAGAACTTGCCCTTTAATTGGCAAAAAAAAAAAATGCCAGTGCAAAAACAAGGCGGACCGGAGGGGGGAGGACTGGAGTCAGAGGAGCTGACCCTCCCTCGCCAGGCCCGTGTTCTTCTGATGAACAGGATTCATACTGGAATGTGATGCCAAGGAATCGAAGATTTTTGTTGCTTGCTGAGGGCCCGGATATTACAGTATAGAGGTCAGAATTTTTTTTTTCTGGAGTGAGCGGTCCTCTTGCGCGCACACACAATCTTTCGAGGAGTGGAACGTTTGCGGAGGGTGGGGTGCCAAAGCTTGCATGGAAGGACATAGGATTCAGGACACACTCGCGTCATACAGTCTTTTTTTAGGCACTTAGATTTTTTTTTTTTTTGGCTGGTGTAAGCCCCAGGTTGTAGTCGAAAAAACCAGTTTGGCAGTTTTTACTGGCCATCAAACAGCTGGGCTTCTCGCGAAAAAAGGAAAAAAAAAAAAAAGTTGGAAAGAAAAACACGTGCCATCATCTTCCCCACTTAGCACCTGTTTTGTGCGCAAGTTTTGGGGATACCGCACGTGCCCATCTAGGTTAGATCTAGTTTTCCTTGGCTTTGCTGTTCTTGGCCTTTCCGTTTTGGTGGACTTCCCCGTTGGATGCTGCTTGGCTGGATTTCGGAAGGCGTTTTCCTTTGGTGTAGGCCTGGTACCAAAAGTTGGAAAAGAGCATGAAGAAGACCGTGCCGTAGATCCAGATGAGGTGGATGAAGATGGGGAATTGGTAGTCACAGGTGGACATGAAGTAATACTGAGAAATGTGGATGGAAACCAGGACGAACTGAATCTACAGGACAAAGAAGAGTAATGGCTGAAGTATGGTACATGGAATCTGGGGTGAACATAATGTATCAATCTACAACACTTGGAGGAACTGAACTCTGGAGGAACTGAACTCTGGAGGAACTGAACTCTGGAGGAACTGAACTCTGGAGGAACTGAACTCTGGAGGAACTGAACTCTGGAGGAACTGAACTCTGGAGGAACTGAACTCTGGAGGAACTGAACTCTGGAGGAACTGAACTCTGGAGGAACTGAACTCTGGAGGAACTGAACTCTGGAGGAACTGAACTCTGGAGGAACTGAACTCTGGAAGAACTGAACTCTGGAAGAACTGAACTCTGGAAGAACTGAACTCTGGAAGAACTGAACTCTGGAAGAACTGAACTCTGGAAGAACTGAACTCTGGAAGAACTGAACTCTGGAAGCCAAGCCTAAACAAGGCAAGCAGAAGTTTAGAGACATGTATTAAATCTGTGCAATAAATTCCACCATCCAACAGTGACATGAACAGTGCAGGAGTAGAGCACTTAAGCAATAATCCCGTGCAGATCTTGGTCACTCATAAGACATCAAGATGTGACGCCATGGAAGACAGATGACGAAATACGTAGGGTGGAGCAAACGTTCTGGACATCACCCCACGCTTTGGAAGCGGCTGGTTCAATTCCCAGGCCCAACTTGTATTATTTTAAAGCTTTACTTTCTGTACCTTTTCGATTATTTTGACAATTTCAATAATACATTGTAGAGATGGTTTTACACTATGGAGTATCCTTGGCTTTTTTTTTGGAGCCTTGGATACCCAGTAAAGATCTGTGTATGTGGAATATTTTATGGTTCCGCGGATGATCCCGGTGATACAAAGCGCATACTGACTCTTAAAGGGTCATATTGTTTTGGTCCATTGGTCATGAGGTAGAGGATCACTGTGGAGTCTTCTGAGTGACAAGATATGCTATACTCTTGCACTGTTCATTTCACTGTTGGACTTTATTGCACAGATTTGCACCTATTTATTGGTTATGATTTCTCAGTAAGCGCAGCACTTTTTTTCCAGTCTATATTTATTGGTCTATTGGTGTGTTAACCGCTAGGGGTTCAAATATACCTTTGAGCACAATTTTTTTGTTATTATATTGGTCACCAGTATTGCCTATGGTCTCCCTGCAGCTGATCTTTTCCCCATTACTGAATTACTATGCTGTGTTCTGTACTGTGTTTCTACATGGAGGCTGCCATCTTGGTAAAAGCAAGGCTTTGCTTCTCTATGTCAAAGCCTCCAGCAAGGAGAAGAGTGAGCAGCAAAGTAGTAACAGAACAAACAATTGAGCAACACTAGGTATGAACAAACAGGGATATTGTAAAGGGTATTATAAAAAACAAAGTCCATGGAATTATGAAGTCTCTAATGTCCACTATAAGGCAGCTTGAATTTCTGACCAAGCCATCTCCAGCTCCTACAACAAAGAGAAAAAAACAAGCGCCATCTGGGTGTAGTAGTTAAAAACCCGTTTTAATGAATAAAAAACACTCATAAAAAAGGTAGTTCTCTTTAGGCATGGGTAACAACAGGATGGCCATCAGTATGGGTCCTGGACCGCAATGGCGGTGGCTGTGAACCGGCTTGCAGGCTGTTCTGGAGGCTCCCAGGGCTTCCTGATCGGCGTGGAACACAGCCGAAGGAGGAAGTGATGTCAATGACCGGAACTGAAGACCAAAGATGGCGACACGATTGGCCATCTTTTTTTTTATTCATTAACCACTTGCCGTCCGGCCGCTGTATATAAACGGCCCAACTGTGGCAGTCCAGGGGTGGGTTGCCGTTCATAAACGGCACCTACCATGTTGGACTGTGTGCGCTCCCTGGGAGCTCGCAGCACCGTGATCCGGTGCCCGCTGTGTCCTCCGGACACAGTGGAACACCGATTGTCGTACGGGACCTCTGTGCAAGGTCCCGATCATGTGATCACTGATTGGCCAATCAGTGATCACATGCAGAGTAGTAAGCAAGATGTCACTTCTGACATCATTGTTTACTACGTGTGAAGTCTGTGAATGATCACAGAGATCACATGGTACAGGGCTATTCACAACAGCCTTGTACCATGTGACAAGCTGTGACCAATCACAGCTCACACAGTAGTTCTCAATGGCTGCAGGAATGCAGCCAGAGAGAAGGAGAAATGATTGCTTTTACACCCATAAAGGCTGTAAAAACAATCAGTGTAAAAAAAAAAAAAAAAATCATCACCCCCCACAAGTAGTACAGTGTCACTATGGTGACATTGTACTGCTAGGGTGACAGTATGTAGAAAAAAAAACAAACATAAAAAAAAATGAAAACTGTAAAAAACATTTTTAAATTATATTTGGGTTTTTTTTTTTACTAAAAAGATAACTGAACACATTATGGCCAAGATTTATGATGAAATATTATTTATTTGCAAAATTCTATAAGAAAAAAACTTTTCCAAATTTTTGGACTTTCATTTATGGAACCCAGCTCACGTTGGAGGGGTGGGGAGACCCCTGTCTCAGCTCCCCGTATCCCTCCTATGTGTAAGTCACCCTGTGCCTGTTAGGTGTACAGGGTGGAATGTCCTGATATTGTGTAGACATGTATAGGTGGGGTGGGGGGGTTGTTCACTGTCTACTGCCATGTGGTGCATCCCATTGTTCTATTGTGTGTCTTGCTTGGGAGCAAACTATTATGGGATGTATGTGTGTGTATTGGCTTGGTGGGGGGTGTGTGTATTGGCTTGGTGGGGGGTGTCTGCTGATGAGTCTCTAGGTGCTAGATTTGGTTTGCCCTGCCCTATGTCCATATGCAGGGAGGGGGGTTGTTCCCTTGAATGAATATATCTTGTGTCTGTGTTAAAATAAAGCAGTCTTAGATCCACGGACACCACTCAAAACCAGGAAATGTGTTCGGACAGAAATACCCTAGTGCAGTCAGGGTCCGGGTCAGTTACAGGATCACTACACCTATATGAACTTGTTGGACAACCCATTCAAAAACCATAGCCGTTAATATGGATCTAACCCCCCCCCCCCCCCTACTCCACTCTTTGCAGCCACAGCAGCCTCCACCCTTCTGGGAAATTATAGAGCATTTGTGCCCATCGTAAGGTCAGGTGATGACTTTGGATGAGAAGACCTGGGTCACAATCAGCATTCATCCCAAAAGCGTTCAGTAGGGTTGAGGTCATTGCTTTGTTCAGGACACTCAAGTTACTCCACACCAAACTGGTCAAACCGTGTCTTTATGGGGCTGGCTTTACACACGGGCCCAGTCATGCGGTTTACTTCACCAAACAGTTCCTACAAGTTTGAAAGTGGACAACTGTCTAAAATGTCCTTTGTATGTAGTATGAACAGTACCCTTCACTGGAGACACCTGAACTCAGCCATTTCAAGGGGTCCACAAATGTAGGCGTGTGATCAGAAGATGCCACACTGACCAAGGTGTATGGTTCAGTTACTTCTATACAGGACCAAGTTTGGTTAGACTGTCCCCTTTCTTGCTGGTCGGGTCGACCTCTGGGTGTACCGCTGGGAGAACCAGAACTGCGGACTTGAATTTACTTCTCTTTCTTACCAGCTGGATGGCGGTCATGTGCTTCTTCCACCAAAGATATTTCTGGAAGCGTGGCCCGGCAGCGGACAGCCCATAGTAGAAGTACATGATGACGTGCACCAGAGAGTTGATCATGGCGTGGAAGGATCCCATACCACCTGGCAGAGATAAAGGAGACATGGGTCAGCATGCCAAGGCAGGGACAGCGGAGGTCACATCGAGCCACAAATCCTCTAAAGGGTGCTTACCTGGACCGAACTTAACACCCCACCACCAGCTCCAGGGCAGGACAGAGTGATGGAAGATGTGCAGAAATGTAATCTGGCTGTTTTTCTTCCTCAGCACAAAGAAGACCTGCCAAGGAGGGAGACAAAAAACAGACTTCGACAAAGAGAACACAGTCAAGTCCTTACAGTAAACCAAGTGAATGGCATTTACTTTGCTGTGTATCACAAATGTTTTTTTTTCTCTATAAAATCCTTTTCACCACCTTTTTTCCTCCCATCTTTGTTGTGGCCAGTTCCTGTCTATATGCATTCCAGAGAAGACTGCGTGGCATTCCTGTTCATAACACTGGATCAGGACCGAGACAAGGGGTGGACAGAAGGGGCGGCTGCCCTGGACACGGGTGCAGATTTTGTGCTAGGAATGGGCGATTTGGAGGGGAGATTTGTACTAGGAGAGTGGATTTCTGTTGGGAAGATGGAATTGGGGGAGTGATTTGTGCTAGTAGGGATGACTGGGCAGCACAGGGGCTAATTAGTTAGCATTTCCACCTGGCAGTACTAGGGTCGTTGGTTCGGATCCCAGCCACGGCACCACCTGCCTGGAGTTTGCATGTTCTCCCTGTGCCTGCGTGGGTTTTCTCCGGGTACTCCGGTTTCCTCCCACACTCCAAAGACATGCTGGTAGGTTAATTGGATCCTGTATAAATTGTCCCCTAGTATGTGTATGTATGAATGTGAGTTAGGGACCTTAGATTGTACATCCCTTGAGGGTTAGGGACCCCTTAGATTGTACGCCCCTTGAGGGTTAGGGGCCTTAGATTGTACGCCCCTTGAGGGTTAGGGACCTTAGATTGTACGCCCCTTGAGGGTTAGGGACCTTAGATTGTACGCCCCTTGAGGGTTAGGGGCCTTAGATTGTACGCCCCTTGAGGGTTAGGGGCCTTAGATTGTACGCCCCTTGAGGGTTAGGGGCCTTAGATTGTACGCCCCTTGAGGGTTAGGGGCCTTAGATTGTACGCCCCTTGAGGTTTAGGGACCTTAGATTGTACGCCCCTTGAGGGTCAGGGACCTTAGATTGTACGCCCCTTGAGGGTCAGGGACCTTAGATTGTACGCCCCTTGAGGGTCAGGGACCTTAGATTGTACGCCCCTTGAGGGTCAGGGACCTTAGATTGTACGCCCCTTGAGGGTCAGGGACCTTAGATTGTACGCCCCTTGAGGGTCAGGGACCTTAGATTGTACGCCCCTTGAGGGTCAGGGACTGATGTGAATGTACAATATATATGTAAAGTGCTGCGTAAACTGACGGCGCTATATAAGTACCTGAAATAAATATAATTAAATAAATGACTGAAGGGATTTGTTCTTTGAGGGGAAATTTGGGGGAAGGATTAGTGCTCGAAGAGGGGATTTAGGGGAGGAATTGTGCAGGGAGAGGGGGATTTAGATTTAGAGAGGGGACATGATTTATTTATTTCAGGCACTCATATAGCGCCGTCAATTTATGCAGCACTTTACATATATATTGTACATTCACATCAGTCCCCGCCCCCGAGGAGCGTACAATCTAAGGTCCCGAACCCTCAAGGGGCGTACAATCTAAGGTCCCTAACCCTCAAGGGGTGTACAATCTAAGGTCCCTAACCCTCAAGGGGTGCACAATCTAAGGTCCCTAACTCACATTCATACATACACATATTAGGGACAATTTAGACAGAAGCCAATTAACCTACCAGCATGTCTTTGGAGTGTGGGAGGAAACCGGAGTACCCGGAGGAAACCCATGCAGGCACAGGGAGACCTCCAGGCAGGTGGTGCCGTGGTTGGGATTCGAACCAATGACCCGAGTATTGCCAGCAGGAAGTGCTAACCATTTAGCCAGTGTGCTGCCCTGTGCTTTATGCTCAGAAGGGACATTTCAGGGGTAGAGAAATTGTGCTAGGAAGGGTTGGGCAGGGAGAGAATATGAACTGGAGAGGGGGGGGGGGATTTGTACTGAAAGAAAGGCAATTATTTTGGGGGGAAAATTTTGGCTTTCAAAGGAAATTTATGCTTAGGATGTAAGGGGGGGGCAGAGGATTTTTGCCGACAATGCCCATACATTTTTTTTTTGGGGGGGGGGCAGCACCTTTTGGCATATCCGCCCTGGGCACCGAATGACCTTGTCTCGGCACTGCACTGGATCATTCCTGGGTGATGTGTGTTATAAAAGCCACTTCAAGCCTCCATCAGAATACTATATGACACCACAGGAGCCACACTATGTGACACCACAGGAACTGGGGGCCAGGGACGGAGTGCTGTTACCCTATAACAGGAAGTATCTGAACAAGGACTTTCCTGGCAGGATTACTGGTGATTAGGTTAATGAAAGCAGATTTAAATAATTGAATAATGACTTTTGTCACACATCCCAGGAGGCTGGAGGACCTTTTAAAAAGTGCTGCGTAAGTTCACACATGTGTAGTGGGGAGCTGGTTGTGGTTCTCCATGAAGCCATTGCCAGCTCCCATATCCAAGATGGTGGCACGGTGCACCTGAAGTAGTAAGAACTGGCCATGTGAAGCCGGCACTGGACTCAAGGTACTAGTAAGTATCTGATTTTTAAAAGCTCAGCATCTAGAATCCCTCCAGAGTTGGTTGTGGCCAGCTCAGTGGATTGCTGTAGGAAAGTCCTGGACTC
>NW_028320527.1:0-90900 GCF_062004578.1 Staurois parvus
CACATCCATGAACGGGTCCCAGTTCAGCGCCCCGGAAGCGTTCTGGAAGTAAGTGTGTGATCTGTGTGTCGGGGGGGAGATTTGGATCCGCGCGTCGCGGGGGGGGATCCGTGTATTGCGGGGGGGAGGTTGGGATCCGTGTGTCGTGGGGGGCGGAGGTTGGGATCCGTGTGTCGTGAGGGGGGGGGGGGGAGGTTGGGATCCGTGTGTCGTGGGGGGGGAGGTTGGGATCCGTGTGTCGTGAGGGGGGGGGAGGTTGGGATCCGTGTGTCGTGGGGGGGGGAGGGAGGATGGGATCCGTGTGTCGGGGGGGGTTGGGATCCGTGTGTCGTGGGGGGGGAGGGAGGATGGGATCCGTGTGTCGGGGGGGGTTGGGATCCGTGTGTCGGCGGGGTGGGGGGGAGGTTGGGATCCGTGTGTCGGGGGGTTGGGATCCGTGTGTCGTGGGGGGGGGGGAGGTTGGGATCAGTGTGTCGGGGGGGGGGAGGTTGGGATCCGTGTGTCGTGGGGGGGGGAGGTTGGGATCCGTGTGTCGGGGGGGAGGTTGGGATCTTTGTGTCGGGGGGGGGGGGGAGTTTGGGATCCTTGTATCGGGGGGGGGAGGTTGGGATCCATGTGTCGTGGGGGGAGGAGGTTGGGATCCGTGTGTCGTGGGGGGGGGGAGGTTGGGATCCGTGTGTTGTGGGGGGGGGGAGGTTGGGATCCGTGTGTCGTGGGGGGGGGGGGTTGGGATCTGTGTGTCTGTGGGGGGGGAGATTGGGATCCGTGTGTCTGTGGGGGGGGTTGGGATCTGTGTGTCTGTGGGAGGGGGTTGGGATCCGTGTGTCGGGGGGGGGGTTGGGATCCGTGTGTCGGGGGGGGGGGAGATTGGGATCTGTGTGTCTGTGGGGGGGGGGAGGTTGGGATCCGTCTGTGGGGGGAGGTTGGGATCCGTGTGTCGGGGGGGGGAGGTTGGGATCCGTGTGTCGGGGGGGGGGTTGGGATCCGTGTGTCGGGGGGGGAGATTGGGATCTGTGTGTCTGTGGGGGGGGGAGGTTGGGATCCGTGTGTCGGGGGGGGGGTTGGGATCCGTGTGTCAGGGGGGAGGTTGGGATCCGTGTGTCGTGGGGGGGGGGGGAAATTGGGATCTGTGTGGGGGGGGGGGGTTGGGATCCGTGTGTCGGGGGGGGTTGGGATCCGTGTGTCGGGGGGGGGGAGGTTGGGATCCGTGTGTCGGGGGGGGGAGGTTGGCAGTATCTCCATGCTCACCGTGGTGTGTACCCCTCTTCTCTCTGGCGCCCCCTGTCATTGCAGTGAGGAGGTGCTGGGAGTGGTGCACAGTTCTGGTCTCAGTGACCCGGGTCCTGTGAGGTGGCAGCTCGCCCTGTGCCTGCTCGCTGCCTGGATCATCATCTTCCTCTGCATGCTGAAGGGGATCCGCAGCTCCGGGAAGGTGAGAGCTCCGCCTGTCATCCCTATCCCTCCTCTTCACCGATCCCACCCCATCCCTATCCCTCCTCTTCACCGATCCCACCCCATCCCTCCTCTTCACCGATCCCACCCCATCCCTATCCCTCTTCTTCACCGATCCCACCCCATCCCTATCCCTCCTCTTCACCGATCCCACCCCTATCCCTCCTCTTCACCGACCCCACCCCATCCCTCCTCTTCACCGATCCCACCCCATCCCTATCCCTCCTCTTCACCGATCCCACCCCTATCCCTCCTCTTCACCGATCCCTCCTCTTCACCGATCCCACCCCATCCCTATCCCTCCTCTTCACCGATCCCACCCCTATCCTTCCTCTTCACCGATCCCACCCTATCCCTCCTCTTCACCGACCCCACCCCATCCCTCCTCTTCACCGACCCCACCCCATCCCTCCTCTTCACCGATCCCACCCCTATCCCTATCCCTCCTCTTGACCGATCCCACCCCATCCCTATCCCTCCTCTTCACCTACACCGATCCCACCCCATCCCTATCCCTCCTCTTCATGTATACAATCCTCCCTTTTCTCTATGAATCTCAATGGTTTGTACATTGCTCCCCTCCCCCATTGTCTCCACAGATAGTATATTTCACCGCCACCTTCCCGTATGTTGTCCTGGTTGTGCTCATCATCCGTGGGGCCACCTTGGAGGGATCTATAGATGGCGTGCGATTCTACCTGACCGCTGACTGGAGGAGACTGCAGAGTGCTCAGGTATCACCCGCTGGGGGGGGGGGGGAGGAGGTCTCCTCTAGGATCCTCCATGGCTCTATGGACCTCCTCTGTACATTCCATCCAACAACTACCCCACCGACCAATCCAATGTAATGCTGAGCCTCCTCCTGTGCCGAATGGATGGACGCCAGATCATGGCCAGACCACATGACCATCCTCTCATCTATGGATGGACGCCAGATCATGGCCAGACCACATGACCATCCTCATCTATGGATGGGCGCCAGATCATGGCCAGACCACATGACCATCCTCATCTATGGATGGACGCCAGATCATGGCCAGACCACATGACCATCCTCTCATCTATGGATGGACGCCAGATCATGGCCAGACCACATGACCATCCTCTCATCTATGGATGGACGCCAGATCATGGCCAGACCACATGACCATCCTCTCATCTATGGATGGACGCCAGATCATGGCCAGACCACATGACCATCCTCTTCTATGGATGGACACCAGATCATGGCCAGACCACATGACCATCCTCATCTATGGATGGACGCCAGATCATTGCCAGACCACATGACCATCCTCATCTATGGATGAACGCCAGACCACATGACCATCCTCATCTATGGATGGACGCCAGATCATGGCCAGACCACATGACCATCCTCATCTATGGATGGATGCCAGATCATGGCCAGACCACATGACCATCCTCTCATCTATGGATGGACGCCAGATCATGGCCAGACCACATGACCATCCTCTCATCTATGGATGGACGCCAGATCATGGCCAGACCACATGACCATCCTCTCATCTATGGATGGATGCCAGATCATGGCCAGACCACATGACCATCCTCATCTATGGATGAACGCCAGACCACATGACCATCCTCATCTATGGATGGACGCCAGATCATGGCCAGACCACATGACCATCCTCTCATCTATGGATGGACGCCAGATCATGGCCAGACCACATGACCATCCTCTCATCTATGGATGGACGCCAGATCATGGCCAGACCACATGACCATCCTCTCATCTATGGATGGACGCCAGATCATGGCCAGACCACATGACCATCCTCTCATCTATGGATGGACGCCAGATCATGGCCAGACCACATGACCATCCTCTTCTATGGATGGACGCCAGATCATGGCCAGACCACATGACCATCCTCTTCTATGGATGGACGCCAGATCATGGCCAGACCACATGACCATCCTCTTCTATGGATGGACACCAGATCATGGCCAGACCACATGACCATCCTCATCTATGGATGGATACCAGATCATGGCCAGACCACATGACCATCCTCTCATCTATGGATGGACGCCAGATAATGGCCAGACCACATGACCATCCTCATCTATGGATGGACACCAGATCATGGCCAGACCACATGACCATCCTCATCTATGGATGGACGCCAGACCACATGACCATCCTCATCTATGGATGGACGCCAGATCATGGCCAGACCACATGACCATCCTCATCTATGGATGGACGCCAGATCATGGCCAGACCACATGACCATCCTCATCTATGGATGGACGCCAGATCATGGCCAGACCACATGACCATCCTCATCTATGGATGGACGCCAGATCATGGCCAGACCACATGACCATCCTCTCATCTATGGATGGGCGCCAGATCATGGCCAGACCACATGACCATCCTCTCATCTATGGATGGGCACCAGATCATGGCCAGACCACATGACCATCCTCTCATCTATGGATGGACGCCAGATCATGGCCAGACCACATGACCATCCTCTTCTATGGATGGACGCCAGATCATGGCCAGACCACATGACCATCCTCTTCTATGGATGGACGCCAGATCATGGCCAGACCACATGACCATCCTCTTCTATGGATGGACGCCAGATCATGGCCAGACCACATGACCATCCTCTTCTATGGATGGACACCAGATCATGGCCAGACCACATGACCATCCTCATCTATGGATGGACGCCAGACCACATGACCATCCTCATCTATGGATGGACGCCAGATCATGGCCAGACCACATGACCATTCTCATCTATGGATGGACGCCAGATCATGGCCAGACCACATGACCATCCTCATCTATGGATGGACGCCAGATCATGGCCAGACCACATGACCATCCTCATCTATGGATGGACGCCAGATCATGGCCAGACCACATGACCATCCTTTCATCTATGGATGGACGCCAGATCATGGCCAGACCACATGACCATCCTCTCATCTATGGATGGACGCCAGATCATGGCCAGACCACATGACCATCCTCTTCTATGGATGGGCGCCAGATCATGGCCAGACCACATGACCATCCTCTTCTATGGATGGACGCCAGATCATGGCCAGACCACATGACCATCCTCTTCTATGGATGGACGCCAGATCATGGCAAGACCACATGACCATCCTCTCATCTATGGAAACCTCCAGTTTAATCCATGGATCCCAAACCAAGAACACGCCGAAAAATAGTCATCCCGTATGTAGATGGAGGGTCATTGGAGAGAATACGCTGAGTAATAGTTATCCCGTATATAGATGGAAGGTCAGAGGAGGGAAGAAGAACACGCCGAGTAATAGTCATCCCGTATGTAGATGGAGGGTCAGAGGGGAGAAGAAGAACACGCCAAGTAATAGTTATCCCGTATGTAGATGGAAGGTCAGAGGGGAGAAGAACACGTCGAGTAATAGAGTCTTCACATATGTGGATGGAGGGTCAGAGGGGAGAAGAAGAACACGCCAAGTAATAGTTATCCCGTATGTAGATGGAAGGTCAGACGTTAGAAGAAGACCACACCTTGTAATAGTCATCCCGTATGTAGATGGAAGGTCAGAGGGGAGAAGAAGAACACGCCAAGTAATAGTTATCCCGTATGTAGATGGAAGGTCAGAGGGGAGAAGAACACGTCGAGTAATAGAGTCTTCACATATGTAGATGGAAGGTCAGAGGGGAGAAGAAGAACACGCCAAGTAATAGTTATCCCGTATGTAGATGGAAGGTCAGACGGGAGAAGAAGCCCACACCTAGTAATAGTCATCCCGTATGTAGATGGAAGGTCAGAGGGGAGAAGAAGAACACGCCGAGTAATAGTTATCCCGTATGTAGATGGAGGGTCAGAGGGGAGAAGAAGAACACGCTGAGTAATAGTTATCCCGTATGTAGATGGAGGGTCAGAGGGGAGAAGAAGCCCACACCTAGTAATAGTCATCCCATATGTAGATGGAAGGTCAGAGGGGAGAAGAAGAACACGCCGAGTAATAGTTATCCCGTATGTAGATGGAGGGTCAGAGGGGAGAAGAAGAACACGTCAAGTAATGGTCATCCTGTATGTAGATGGAAGGTCAGACGGGAGAAGAAGCCCACACCTAGTAATAGTCATCCCATATGTAGATGGAAGGTCAGAGGGGAGAAGAAGAACACGTCAAGTAATGGTCATCCTGTATGTAGATGGAAGGTCAGAGGGGAGAAGAAGCCCACACCTAGTAATAGTCATCCCGTATGTAGATGGAAGGTCAGAGGGGAGGAGAAGAACATGCCGAGTAATAGTCATCCCGTATGTAGATGGGGGTCATGGGGGAAGTATGTATGCTCGGTGTACTCGGACCCCTCAGTCATGTCTATCCTCTCCAGGTGTGGAACGATGCCGCCTCTCAGATCTTCTACTCTCTGGGGATCGGTTTTGGTGGTCTCCTCTCCATGGCTTCCTACAACAAGTTTGACAACAATGTGATCAGGTGAGTGCTGCACCCCCCTCTGCCCGGCACCATGGCCTGAGCAGGATTTCCTTTGTAGGGATGAATTCTGATTGGCTGATTCCAGCACTGCATGAGGCAGGATAAGGTGGTGGTGAACCCTGGGCTACACTCTGGGATCGGGGGGCGGGGCATTGGCCGTAGCAGTAGAGGGCCACGAGTTCTCAGCATGAAATTTACCAGCAGAGCATCCTAGTGGATGATGCGGGGTCATCCGGGATGCGGGGTGTAATCACTACCCGGTGTTTACCAGAGCTCCTGATGGTGGAGATGGGCTTTGCTGCGTGTTAGAACGAGGTTGTGGTCCTCAGGATCTTCCCACCAGGAGGGGAGCAAGTTGGGGTCCAGTAGCAGATATCAAGCAGAAGTGTAGTCAGTAAACAAACCAAAGGTCGGGGAGGAGCGGTAGATGGATGGGATCAGGAGGAAATGTAGTCCAGGAACAAGCCAAAGGTCGGGAAGGAGCGGTAGATGGATGGGATTGGGAGGAAATGTAGACCAGGAACAAGCCAAAGGTCGGTGAGGAGCAGTAGATGGATGGGATCGGGAGGAAATGTAGTCGAGGAACTAGCTGAAGGTCGGTAAGGGGTAGTAGATGGATGGGATCGGGAGTAGATTGGCCTGTTCCGTGACTACATTTCCTCCTGATCCCAACCATCTACAGCTCTTTACTGACCTTTGGCTTGTTCCTCTCAACTATATTTCCTCCTGATCCCATCCATCTACCACTCCTTACCGACCTTTTGGCTTGTTCCTCAATTACATTTCCTCCTGATCCCACCCATCTACCACTCCTCACCGACCTTTGCTTGTTCCTCATCTACATTTCCTCCTGATCCCATCCATCTACCACTCCTCACCGACCTTTGCTTGTTCCTCATCTACATTTTCTCCTGATCCCATCCATCTACTGCTCTTTGGGGGGATCAGGAAATGTAGTCCAGGAACAAGCCAAAAGTCAGTGAGGAGCGGTAGATGGATGGGACCAGGAGGAAATGTAGTCTGGGGACAAGCCAAAGGTCGGTGAGGAGCGGTAGATGGATGGGATCAGGAGGAAATGTAGTCTGGGGACAAGCCAAAGGTCGGTGAGGAGCGGTAGATGGATGGGATCAGGAGGAAATGTAGTCCAGGAACAAGCCAAAAGTCAGTGAGGAGCGGTAGATGGATGGGATCAGGAGGAAATGTAGTCTGGGGACAAGCCAAAGGTCGGTGAGGAGCGGTAGATGGATGGGATCGGGAGGAAATGTAGTCCAGGAACAAGCCAAAGGTCGGGGAGGAGCGGTAGATGGATGGGATCGGGAGGAAATGTAGTCGGGGGACAAGCCAAAGGTCGGGGAGGAGCGGTAGATGGATGGGATCGGGAGGAAATGTAGTCGGGGGACAAGCCAAAGGTCGGGGAGGAGCGGTAGATGGATGGGATCGGGAGGAAATGTAGTCGGGGGACAAGCCAAAGGCCGGTGAGGAGCGGTAGATGGATGGGATCAGGAGGAAATGTAGTCCAGGGACAAGCCAAAGGTCGGGAAGGAGCGGTAGATGGATGGGATCGGGAGGAAATGTAGTCCAGGGACAAGCCAAAGGTCGGGAAGGAGCGGTAGATGGATGGGATCGGGAGGAAATGTAGTCCAGGGACAAGCCAAAGGTCGGGGAGGAGCGGAAGATGGATGAGATCAGGTGATTGGCTGACCTCACCCATTACAGCCAGTCAGGTGTTTGCTATCACTGCATATAAATATTGTCTTCTCGGATGGGATTGGTTGATGTGGGAGGAGCAGAGAGGCTCCTCCCGTCTGGGAGGTGTGTTGTGGCTCATCGATGGTCTGTCTGTCTCTCAGGGACACGCTGGTTATTGCCATTGGAAACTGCTGCACCAGCTTCTTTGCCGGATTCGCCATTTTCTCCATCCTGGGTCACATGGCCTGGAAGAAGCGAGTGCCGGTTGGGGAAGTTGCCGATTCCGGTGAGTTCACAAGAACGTCTGGTAGATGCCATCAAGAATGTCTGGTAGATGCCATCAAGAATGTCTGGTAGATGCCATTCCAGGAAATACACTGGCCAACTCTTCTGTATTGTGCCATCATTATACCCGAAAATGTCATCTACCCCCAACCGCAGACCAATCCACACCATCGTAATCCCCCAACCTCAGACTAATCCCTGGACACCATCCTAATCCCCCAACCTCAGACTACTCCCTGGACACCATCCTAATCCCCCAACCTCAGACTACTCCCTGGACACCATCCTAATCCCCCAACCTCAGACTACTCCCTGGACACCATCCTAATCCCCCAACCTCAGACTACTTCCTGGACACCATCCTTATCCCCCAACCTCAGACTACTTCCTGGACACCATCCTTATCCCCCAACCTCAGACTAATCCCTAGACACCATCCTTATCCCCCAACCTCAGACTAATCCCTAGACACCATCCTAATCCCCCAACCTCAGACTAATCCCTGGACACCATCCTAATCCCTCAACCTCAGACTAATCCATGACCACCAGCATAATCCCTAAATCCTGAACCCAGTCCCTGTACACCATCCTATTCCCCAAACCTCAGACTAATCTCTGGACACCATCCTCATCCAACCTCAGAATAATCCACAAACACCCAGTGTAATCGCTAATTCCTGAACCTCAACCCAGTCCCTGGACACCATCCTTATCCCCCAACCTCAGACTAATCTCTGGACACAATCCTAATCCCCCAACCTCAGACTAATCCCTGGACACAATCCTAATCCCCCTACCTCAGACTAATCCCTAGACACCATCCTTATCCCCCAACCTCAGACTAATCCCTGGACACCATCCTAATCCCCCAACCTCAGACTAATCCCTGGACACCATCCTAATCCCTCAACCTCAGACTAATCCATGACCACCAGCATAATCCCTAAATCCTGAACCCAGTCCCTGTACACCATCCTATTCCCCAAACCTCAGACTAATCTCTGGACACCATCCTCATCCAACCTCAGAATAATCCACAAACACCCAGTGTAATCGCTAATTCCTGAACCTCAACCCAGTCCCTGGACACCATCCTTATCCCCCAACCTCAGACTAATCTCTGGACACAATCCTAATCCCCCAACCTCAGACTAATCCCTGGACACAATCCTAATCCCCCTACCTCAGACTAATCCCTGGACACCATCCTTATCCCCCAACCTCAGACTAATCCCTGGACACCATCCTTATCTCCCAACCTCAGACTAATCCCTGGACACCATCCTTATCCCCCAACCTCAGACTAATCCCTGGACACAATCCTTATCCCCCAACCTCAGACTAATCCCTGGACACAATCCTAGTCCCCCAACCTCAGACTAATCCCTGGACACAATCCTAGTCCCCCAACCTCAGACTAATCCCTGGACACCATCCTTATCCCCCAACCTCAGACTAATCCCTGGACACCATCCTTATCCCCCAACCTCAGACTAATCCCTGGACACCATCCTAATCCCCCTACCTCAGACTAATCCCTGGACACCATCCTTATCCCCCAACCTCAGACTAATCCCTGGACACCATCCTTATCCCCCAACCTCAGACTAATCCCTGGACACCATCCTTATCCCCCAACCTCAGACTAATCCCTGGACACAATCCTAGTCCCCCAACCTCAGACTAATCCCTGGACACCATCCTAGTCCCCCAACCTCAGACTAATCCCTGGACACCATCCTTATCCCCCAACCTCAGACTAATCCCTGGACACCATCCTAGTCCCCCAACCTCAGACTAATCTCTGGACACAATCCTAATCCCCCAACCTCAGACTAATCTCTGGACACCATCCTAGTCCCCCAACCTCAGACTAATCCCTGGACACAATCCTAATCCCCCAACCTCAGACTAATCTCTGGACACCATCCTAGTCCCCCAACCTCAGACTAATCCCTGGACACCATCCTTATCCCCCAACCTCAGACTAATCCCTGGACACCATCCTAATCCCCCAACCTCAGACTAAACCCTGGACACCATCCTTATCCCCCAACCTCAGACTAATCCCTGGACACCATCCTTATCCCCCAACCTCAGACTAATCCCTGGACACCATCCTTATCCCCCAACCTCAGACTAATCCCTGGACACCATCCTAATCCCTCAACCTCAGACTAATCCATGACCACCAGCATAATCCCTAAATCCTGAACCCAGTCCCTGTACACCATCCTATTCCCCAAACCTCAGACTAATCTCTGGACACCATCCTCATCCAACCTCAGAATAATCCACAAACACCCAGTGTAATCGCTAATTCCTGAACCTCAACCCAGTCCCTGGACACCATCCTTATCCCCCAACCTCAGACTAATCTCTGGACACAATCCTAATCCCCCAACCTCAGACTAATCCCTGGACACCATCCTAATCCCCCTACCTCAGACTAATCCCTGGACACAATCCTTATCCCCCAACCTCAGACTAATCCCTGGACACAATCCTAGTCCCCCAACCTCAGACTAATCCCTGGACACAATCCTAGTCCCCCAACCTCAGACTAATCCCTGGACACCATCCTTATCCCCCAACCTCAGACTAATCCCTGGACACCATCCTTATCCCCCAACCTCAGACTAATCCCTAGACACCATCCTTATCCCCCAACCTCAGACTAATCCCTGGACACCATCCTAATCCCCCAACCTCAGACTAATCTCTGGACACAATCCTAATCCCCCAACCTCAGACTAATCCCTGGACACAATCCTAATCCCCCTACCTCAGACTAATCCCTGGACACCATCCTTATCCCCCAACCTCAGACTAATCCCTGGACACCATCCTTATCTCCCAACCTCAGACTAATCCCTGGACACCATCCTTATCCCCCAACCTCAGACTAATCCCTGGACACAATCCTTATCCCCCAACCTCAGACTAATCCCTGGACACAATCCTAGTCCCCCAACCTCAGACTAATCCCTGGACACAATCCTAGTCCCCCAACCTCAGACTAATCCCTGGACACCATCCTTATCCCCCAACCTCAGACTAATCCCTGGACACCATCCTTATCCCCCAACCTCAGACTAATCCCTGGACACCATCCTAATCCCCCTACCTCAGACTAATCCCTGGACACCATCCTTATCTCCCAACCTCAGACTAATCCCTGGACACCATCCTTATCCCCCAACCTCAGACTAATCCCTGGACACAATCCTTATCCCCCAACCTCAGACTAATCCCTGGACACAATCCTAGTCCCCCAACCTCAGACTAATCTCTGGACACAATCCTAATCCCCCAACCTCAGACTAATCCCTGGACACAATCCTAATCCCCCTACCTCAGACTAATCCCTAGACACCATCCTTATCCCCCAACCTCAGACTAATCCCTGGACACCATCCTAATCCCCCAACCTCAGACTAATCCCTGGACACCATCCTAATCCCTCAACCTCAGACTAATCCATGACCACCAGCATAATCCCTAAATCCTGAACCCAGTCCCTGTACACCATCCTATTCCCCAAACCTCAGACTAATCTCTGGACACCATCCTCATCCAACCTCAGAATAATCCACAAACACCCAGTGTAATCGCTAATTCCTGAACCTCAACCCAGTCCCTGGACACCATCCTTATCCCCCAACCTCAGACTAATCTCTGGACACAATCCTAATCCCCCAACCTCAGACTAATCCCTGGACACAATCCTAATCCCCCTACCTCAGACTAATCCCTGGACACCATCCTTATCCCCCAACCTCAGACTAATCCCTGGACACCATCCTTATCTCCCAACCTCAGACTAATCCCTGGACACCATCCTTATCCCCCAACCTCAGACTAATCCCTGGACACAATCCTTATCCCCCAACCTCAGACTAATCCCTGGACACAATCCTAGTCCCCCAACCTCAGACTAATCCCTGGACACAATCCTAGTCCCCCAACCTCAGACTAATCCCTGGACACCATCCTTATCCCCCAACCTCAGACTAATCCCTGGACACCATCCTTATCCCCCAACCTCAGACTAATCCCTGGACACCATCCTAATCCCCCTACCTCAGACTAATCCCTGGACACCATCCTTATCCCCCAACCTCAGACTAATCCCTGGACACCATCCTTATCCCCCAACCTCAGACTAATCCCTGGACACCATCCTTATCCCCCAACCTCAGACTAATCCCTGGACACAATCCTAGTCCCCCAACCTCAGACTAATCCCTGGACACCATCCTTATCCCCCAACCTCAGACTAATCCCTGGACACCATCCTAATCCCTCAACCTCAGACTAATCCCTGGACACAATCCTAATCCCCCAACCTCAGACTAATCTCTGGACACCATCCTAGTCCCCCAACCTCAGACTAATCCCTGGACACCATCCTTATCCCCCAACCTCAGACTAATCCCTGGACACCATCCTAATCCCCCAACCTCAGACTAAACCCTGGACACCATCCTTATCCCCCAACCTCAGACTAATCCCTGGACACCATCCTTATCCCCCAACCTCAGACTAATCCCTGGACACCATCCTTATCCCCCAACCTCAGACTAATCCCTGGACACCATCCTAATCCCCTCAACCTCAGACTAATCCATGACCACCAGCATAATCCCTAAATCCTGAACCCAGTCCCTGTACACCATCCTATTCCCCAAACCTCAGACTAATCTCTGGACACCATCCTTATCCCCCAACCTCAGACTAATCCCTGGACACCATCCTTATCCCCCAACCTCAGACTAATCCCTGGACACCATCCTAATCCCCCTACCTCAGACTAATCCCTGGACACCATCCTTATCCCCCAACCTCAGACTAATCCCTGGACACCATCCTTATCCCCCAACCTCAGACTAATCCCTGGACACCATCCTTATCCCCCAACCTCAGACTAATCCCTGGACACAATCCTAGTCCCCCAACCTCAGACTAATCCCTGGACACCATCCTTATCCCCCAACCTCAGACTAATCCCTGGACACCATCCTAATCCCTCAACCTCAGACTAATCCCTGGACACAATCCTAATCCCCCAACCTCAGACTAATCTCTGGACACCATCCTAGTCCCCCAACCTCAGACTAATCCCTGGACACCATCCTTATCCCCCAACCTCAGACTAATCCCTGGACACCATCCTAATCCCCCAACCTCAGACTAAACCCTGGACACCATCCTTATCCCCCAACCTCAGACTAATCCCTGGACACCATCCTTATCCCCCAACCTCAGACTAATCCCTGGACACCATCCTTATCCCCCAACCTCAGACTAATCCCTGGACACCATCCTAATCCCTCAACCTCAGACTAATCCATGACCACCAGCATAATCCCTAAATCCTGAACCCAGTCCCTGTACACCATCCTATTCCCCAAACCTCAGACTAATCTCTGGACACCATCCTCATCCAACCTCAGAATAATCCACAAACACCCAGTGTAATCGCTAATTCCTGAACCTCAACCCAGTCCCTGGACACCATCCTTATCCCCCAACCTCAGACTAATCTCTGGACACAATCCTAATCCCCCAACCTCAGACTAATCCCTGGACACCATCCTAATCCCCCTACCTCAGACTAATCCCTAGACACCATCCTTATCCCCCAACCTCAGACTAATCCCTGGACACCATCCTAATCCCCCAACCTCAGACTAATCTCTGGACACAATCCTAATCCCCCAACCTCAGACTAATCCCTGGACACAATCCTAATCCCCCTACCTCAGACTAATCCCTGGACACAATCCTTATCCCCCAACCTCAGACTAATCCCTGGACACCATCCTTATCTCCCAACCTCAGACTAATCCCTGGACACCATCCTTATCCCCCAACCTCAGACTAATCCCTGGACACAATCCTTATCCCCCAACCTCAGACTAATCCCTGGACACAATCCTAGTCCCCCAACCTCAGACTAATCCCTGGACACAATCCTAGTCCCCCAACCTCAGACTAATCCCTGGACACCATCCTTATCCCCCAACCTCAGACTAATCCCTGGACACCATCCTTATCCCCCAACCTCAGACTAATCCCTGGACACCATCCTAATCCCCCTACCTCAGACTAATCCCTGGACACCATCCTTATCCCCCAACCTCAGACTAATCCCTGGACACCATCCTTATCCCCCAACCTCAGACTAATCCCTGGACACAATCCTAGTCCCCCAACCTCAGACTAATCCCTGGACACCATCCTAGTCCCCCAACCTCAGACTAATCCCTGGACACCATCCTTATCCCCCAACCTCAGACTAATCCCTGGACACCATCCTAATCCCTCAACCTCAGACTAATCCCTGGACACAATCCTAATCCCCCAACCTCAGACTAATCTCTGGACACCATCCTAGTCCCCCAACCTCAGACTAATCCCTGGACACCATCCTTATCCCCCAACCTCAGACTAATCCCTGGACACCATCCTAATCCCCCAACCTCAGACTAAACCCTGGACACCATCCTTATCCCCCAACCTCAGACTAATCCCTGGACACCATCCTTATCCCCCAACCTCAGACTAATCCCTGGACACCATCCTAATCCCCCAACCTCAGACTAATCCCTGGACACCATCCTAATCCCTCAACCTCAGACTAATCCATGACCACCAGCATAATCCCTAAATCCTGAACCCAGTCCCTGTACACCATCCTATTCCCCAAACCTCAGACTAATCTCTGGACACCATCCTCATCCAACCTCAGAATAATCCACAAACACCCAGTGTAATCGCTAATTCCTGAACCTCAACCCAGTCCCTGGACACCATCCTTATCCCCCAACCTCAGACTAATCTCTGGACACAATCCTAATCCCCCAACCTCAGACTAATCCCTGGACACAATCCTAATCCCCCTACCTCAGACTAATCCCTAGACACCATCCTTATCCCCCAACCTCAGACTAATCCCTGGACACCATCCTAATCCCCCAACCTCAGACTAATCCCTGGACACCATCCTAATCCCTCAACCTCAGACTAATCCATGACCACCAGCATAATCCCTAAATCCTGAACCCAGTCCCTGTACACCATCCTATTCCCCAAACCTCAGACTAATCTCTGGACACCATCCTCATCCAACCTCAGAATAATCCACAAACACCCAGTGTAATCGCTAATTCCTGAACCTCAACCCAGTCCCTGGACACCATCCTTATCCCCCAACCTCAGACTAATCTCTGGACACAATCCTAATCCCCCAACCTCAGACTAATCCCTGGACACAATCCTAATCCCCCTACCTCAGACTAATCCCTGGACACCATCCTTATCCCCCAACCTCAGACTAATCCCTGGACACCATCCTTATCCCCCAACCTCAGACTAATCCCTGGACACCATCCTTATCCCCCAACCTCAGACTAATCCCTGGACACCATCCTTATCCCCCAACCTCAGACTAATCCCTGGACACAATCCTTATCCCCCAACCTCAGATTAATCCCTGGACACAATCCTAGTCCCCCAACCTCAGACTAATCCCTGGACACAATCCTAGTCCCCCAACCTCAGACTAATCCCTGGACACCATCCTTATCCACCAACCTCAGACTAATCCCTGGACACCATCCTTATCCCCCAACCTCAGACTAATCCCTGGACACCATCCTAATCCCCCTACCTCAGACTAATCCCTGGACACCATCCTTATCCCCCAACCTCAGACTAATCCCTGGACACCATCCTTATCCCCCAACCTCAGACTAATCCCTGGACACAATCCTAGTCCCCCAACCTCAGACTAATCCCTGGACACCATCCTAGTCCCCCAACCTCAGACTAATCCCTGGACACCATCCTTATCCCCCAACCTCAGACTAATCCCTGGACACCATCCTAATCCCTCAACCTCAGACTAATCCCTGGACACAATCCTAATCCCCCAACCTCAGACTAATCTCTGGACACCATCCTAGTCCCCCAACCTCAGACTAATCCCTGGACACCATCCTTATCCCCCAACCTCAGACTAATCCCTGGACACCATCCTAATCCCCCAACCTCAGACTAAACCCTGGACACCATCCTTATCCCCTAACCTCAGACTAATCCCTGGACACCATCCTAATCCCCCTACCTCAGACTAATCCCTGGACACCATCCTTATCCCCCAACCTCAGACTAATCCCTGGACACCATCCTTATCCCCCAACCTCAGACTAATCCCTGGACACAATCCTAGTCCCCCAACCTCAGACTAATCCCTGGACACCATCCTAGTCCCCCAACCTCAGACTAATCCCTGGACACCATCCTTATCCCCCAACCTCAGACTAATCCCTGGACACCATCCTAATCCCTCAACCTCAGACTAATCCCTGGACACAATCCTAATCCCCCAACCTCAGACTAATCTCTGGACACCATCCTAATCCCCCAACCTCAGACTAAACCCTGGACACCATCCTTATCCCCCAACCTCAGACTAATCCCTGGACACCATCCTTATCCCCCAACCTCAGACTAATCCCTGGACACCATCCTTATTTCCCAACCTCAGACTAATCCCTGGACACCATCCTTATCCCCCAACCTCAGACTAATCCCTGGACACAATCCTAATCCCCCAACCTCAGACTAATCCCTGGACACAATCCTAGTCCCCCAACCTCAGACTAATCCCTGGACACCATCCTTATCCCCCAACCTCAGACTAATCCCTGGACACCATCCTTATCTCCCAACCTCAGACTAATCCCTGGACACAATCCTAATCCCCCAACCTCAGACTAATCCCTGGACACAATCCTTATCCCCCAACCTCAGACTAATCCCTGGACACAATCCTTATCCCCCAACCTCAGACTAATCCCTGGACACCATCCTAATCCCCCAACCTCAGACTAATCCCTGGACACAATCCTAGTCCCCCAACCTCAGACTAATCCCTGGACACCATCCTAGTCCCCCAACCTCAGACTAATCCCTGGACACCATCCTTATCTCCCAACCTCAGACTAATCCCTGGACACAATCCTAATCCCCCTACCTCAGACTAATCCCTGGACACCATCCTTATCCCCCAACCTCAGACTAATCCCTGGACACCATCCTAATCCCCCAACCTCAGACTAATCCCTGGACACCATCCTAATCCCCCTACCTCAGACTAATCCCTGGACACCATCCTTATCCCCCAACCTCAGACTAATCCCTGGACACCATCCTTATCCCCCAACCTCAGACTAATCCCTGGACACAATCCTTATCCCCCAACCTCAGACTAATCCCTGGACACAATCCTAATCCCCCAACCTCAGACTAATCCCTGGACACCATCCTAATCCCCCTACCTCAGACTAATCCCTGGACACCATCCTAATCCCCCAACCTCAGACTAATCCCTGGACACAATCCTAATCCCCCAACCTCAGACTAATCCCTGGACACCATCCTTATCCCCCAACCTCAGACTAATCCCTGGACACCATCCTAATCCCCCAACCTCAGACTAAACCCTGGACACCATCCTAATCCCCCTACCTCAGACTAATCCCTGGACACAATCCTAATCCCCCAACCTCAGACTAATCCCTGGACACCATCCTTATCCCCCAACCTCAGACTAATCCCTGGACACAATCCTAATCCCCCAACCTCAGACTAATCCCTGGACACCATCCTTATCCCCCAACCTCAGACTAATCCCTGGACACAATCCTAATCCCCCAACCTCAGACTAATCCCTAGACACCATCCTTATCCCCCAACCTCAGACTAATCCCTGGACACCATCCTAATCCCCCAACCTCAGACTAAACCCTGGACACCATCCTTATCCCCCAACCTCAGACTAATCCCTGGACACCATCCTAATCCCCCAACCTCAGACTAAACCCTGGACACCATCCTTATCCCCCAACCTCAGATTAATCCCTGGACACAATCCTAATCCCCCAACCTCAGACTAATCCCTGGACACAATCCTAATCCCCCAACCTCAGACTAATCCCTGGACACCATCCTTATCTCCCAACCTCAGACTAATCCCTGGACACAATCCTAATCCCCCTACCTCAGACTAATCCCTGGACACAATCCTAATCCCCCAACCTCAGACTAATCCCTGGACACCATCCTTATCCCCCAACCTCAGACTAATCCCTGGACACCATCCTAATCCCCCAACCTCAGACTAAACCCTGGACACCATCCTAATCCCCCTACCTCAGACTAATCCCTGGACACAATCCTAATCCCCCAACCTCAGACTAATCCCTGGACACCATCCTTATCCCCCAACCTCAGACTAATCCCTGGACACAATCCTAATCCCCCAACCTCAGACTAATCCCTGGACACCATCCTAATCCCTCAACCTCAGACTAATCCCTGGACACAATCCTAATCCCCCAACCTCAGACTAATCTCTGGACACCATCCTAGTCCCCCAACCTCAGACTAATCCCTGGACACCATCCTTATCCCCCAACCTCAGACTAATCCCTGGACACCATCCTAATCCCCCAACCTCAGACTAAACCCTGGACACCATCCTTATCCCCCAACCTCAGACTAATCCCTGGACACCATCCTTATCCCCCAACCTCAGACTAATCCCTGGACACCATCCTAATCCCCCTACCTCAGACTAATCCCTGGACACCATCCTTATCCCCCAACCTCAGACTAATCCCTGGACACCATCCTTATCCCCCAACCTCAGACTAATCCCTGGACACAATCCTAGTCCCCCAACCTCAGACTAATCCCTGGACACCATCCTAGTCCCCCAACCTCAGACTAATCCCTGGACACCATCCTTATCCCCCAACCTCAGACTAATCCCTGGACACCATCCTAATCCCTCAACCTCAGACTAATCCCTGGACACAATCCTAATCCCCCAACCTCAGACTAATCTCTGGACACCATCCTAGTCCCCCAACCTCAGACTAATCCCTGGACACCATCCTTATCCCCCAACCTCAGACTAATCCCTGGACACCATCCTTATTTCCCAACCTCAGACTAATCCCTGGACACCATCCTTATCCCCCAACCTCAGACTAATCCCTGGACACAATCCTAATCCCCCAACCTCAGACTAATCCCTGGACACAATCCTAGTCCCCCAACCTCAGACTAATCCCTGGACACCATCCTTATCCCCCAACCTCAGACTAATCCCTGGACACCATCCTTATCTCCCAACCTCAGACTAATCCCTGGACACAATCCTAATCCCCCAACCTCAGACTAATCCCTGGACACAATCCTTATCCCCCAACCTCAGACTAATCCCTGGACACAATCCTTATCCCCCAACCTCAGACTAATCCCTGGACACCATCCTAATCCCCCAACCTCAGACTAATCCCTGGACACCATCCTAATCCCCCAACCTCAGACTAATCCCTGGACACAATCCTAGTCCCCCAACCTCAGACTAATCCCTGGACACCATCCTAGTCCCCCAACCTCAGACTAATCCCTGGACACCATCCTTATCTCCCAACCTCAGACTAATCCCTGGACACAATCCTAATCCCCCTACCTCAGACTAATCCCTGGACACCATCCTTATCCCCCAACCTCAGACTAATCCCTGGACACCATCCTAATCCCCCAACCTCAGACTAATCCCTGGACACCATCCTAATCCCCCTACCTCAGACTAATCCCTGGA
Source organism: Staurois parvus (assembly GCF_062004578.1). Taxonomy (NCBI): domain Eukaryota; kingdom Metazoa; phylum Chordata; class Amphibia; order Anura; family Ranidae; genus Staurois; species Staurois parvus. Next base: position 19,597 of record NW_028320527.1, read on the forward strand.
CACCATCCTTATCCCCCAACCTCAGACTAATCCCTGGACACCATCCTTATCCCCCAACCTCAGACTAATCCCTGGACACAATCCTTATCCCCCAACCTCAGACTAATCCCTGGACACAATCCTAATCCCCCAACCTCAGACTAATCCCTGGACACCATCCTAATCCCCCTACCTCAGACTAATCCCTGGACACCATCCTAATCCCCCAACCTCAGACTAATCCCTGGACACAATCCTAATCCCCCAACCTCAGACTAATCCCTGGACACCATCCTTATCCCCCAACCTCAGACTAATCCCTGGACACCATCCTAATCCCCCAACCTCAGACTAAACCCTGGACACCATCCTAATCCCCCTACCTCAGACTAATCCCTGGACACAATCCTAATCCCCCAACCTCAGACTAATCCCTGGACACCATCCTTATCCCCCAACCTCAGACTAATCCCTGGACACAATCCTAATCCCCCAACCTCAGACTAATCCCTGGACACCATCCTTATCCCCCAACCTCAGACTAATCCCTGGACACAATCCTAATCCCCCAACCTCAGACTAATCCCTAGACACCATCCTTATCCCCCAACCTCAGACTAATCCCTGGACACCATCCTAATCCCCCAACCTCAGACTAAACCCTGGACACCATCCTTATCCCCCAACCTCAGACTAATCCCTGGACACCATCCTAATCCCCCAACCTCAGACTAAACCCTGGACACCATCCTTATCCCCCAACCTCAGATTAATCCCTGGACACAATCCTAATCCCCCAACCTCAGACTAATCCCTGGACACAATCCTAATCCCCCAACCTCAGACTAATCCCTGGACACCATCCTTATCTCCCAACCTCAGACTAATCCCTGGACACAATCCTAATCCCCCTACCTCAGACTAATCCCTGGACACAATCCTAATCCCCCAACCTCAGACTAATCCCTGGACACCATCCTTATCCCCCAACCTCAGACTAATCCCTGGACACCATCCTAATCCCCCAACCTCAGACTAAACCCTGGACACCATCCTAATCCCCCTACCTCAGACTAATCCCTGGACACAATCCTAATCCCCCAACCTCAGACTAATCCCTGGACACCATCCTTATCCCCCAACCTCAGACTAATCCCTGGACACAATCCTAATCCCCCAACCTCAGACTAATCCCTGGACACCATCCTTATCCCCCAACCTCAGACTAATCCCTGGACACAATCCTAATCCCCCAACCTCAGACTAATCCCTAGACACCATCCTTATCCCCCAACCTCAGACTAATCCCTGGACACCATCCTAATCCCCCAACCTCAGACTAAACCCTGGACACCATCCTAATCCCCCAACCTCAGACTAAACCCTGGACACCATCCTTATCCCCCAACCTCAGATTAATCCCTAGACACCATCCTAATCCCCCTACCTCAGACTAATCCCTGGACACAATCCTAATCCCCCAACCTCAGACTAATCCCTGGACACCATCCTTATCCCCCAACCTCAGACTAATCCCTGGACACAATCCTAATCCCCCAACCTCAGACTAATCCCTGGACACCATCCTTATCTCCCAACCTCAGACTAATCCCTGGACACAATCCTAATCCCCCAACCTCAGACTAATCCCTGGACACCATCCTAATCCCCCAACCTCAGACTAAACCCTGGACACCATCCTAATCCCCCTACCTCAGACTAATCCCTGGACACAATCCTAATCCCCCAACCTCAGACTAATCCCTGGACACCATCCTTATCCCCCAACCTCAGACTAATCCCTGGACACAATCCTAATCCCCCAACCTCAGACTAATCCCTGGACACCATCCTTATCCCCCAACCTCAGACTAATCCCTGGACACAATCCTAATCCCCCAACCTCAGACTAATCCCTGGACACCATCCTTATCTCCCAACCTCAGACTAATCCCTGGACACAATCCTAATCCCCCAACCTCAGACTAATCCCTGGACACCATCCTAATCCCCCAACCTCAGACTAAACCCTGGACACCATCCTAATCCCCCTACCTCAGACTAATCCCTGGACACAATCCTAATCCCCCAACCTCAGACTAATCCCTGGACACCATCCTTATCCCCCAACCTCAGACTAATCCCTGGACACAATCCTAATCCCCCAACCTCAGACTAATCCCTGGACACCATCCTTATCCCCCAACCTCAGACTAATCCCTGGACACCATCCTTATCCCCCAACCTCAGACTAATCCCTGGACACAATCCTAATCCCCCAACCTCAGACTAATCCCTGGACACCATCCTTATCCCCCAACCTCAGACTAATCCCTAGACACCATCCTTATCCCCCAACCTCAGACTAATCCCTGGACATCATCCTAATCCCTAATCCCCAAACCTCAGACTAATTCACGACACCATTCTAATCCCCCAACATCAGACTAATCCAGGAACACCAGCATAATCCCTAATTCCTGAACCTCAACCCAGTCCCTGTACACCATCCTAATCCCCCAACCTCAGACTAATCCCTGGACACCATCCTAATCCTCAAACTTTAGGGATTACACTGGTGTTTGGGGATTATTCTAAGGTTTGAGGATTAGGATGGTGTCCAGGGATTAGTCTGAGGTTGGGGGATTAGGATGGTGTACAGGGACTGGGTTGAGGTTCAGGGATTGGGCTGAATGTCAAGTATCGGGTTGTGGATTAGGAATTACGATGGTGTCCAGGGATTAGTCTGAAATTCAGAAATTAGGGATTACACTGGTGTTTGGGGATTATTCTAATTCCTGAACTTCAGACTAATCCCTGGACACCATCGTAATTCCTAATCCACAACCCGATAGTTGACATTCAGCCCAATCCCTGAACCTCAACCCAATCCCTAAACACCATCATAATCCCGAATCCTCACTCTAACCCGATACTTTACACTCCGCCTAATCCCTGAACCTCAATCCAACTCTTGAACCTCACTCCAATCCCTGAACACCATTGTATCCCTCAACCCAGTCCCTGGCTCTCAATTTAATCCTTGAACCTTAGAATAATCCATGAACACCATCGTGATCCGTAATCCACAACCAGATACTTTATATTCAACCCAATCCCTGAACATCATTGTAATCCCTAGTCTACAACCATCCCTGAACCTCAACCTAATCCCTGAACCTCAGACTAATCCCCGAACACCATCGTAATCTCTAATCCTAAACATAATACTTTACAATCAACCTAATCCCTGGTCCTCAACCTAATCCCTGGCCCTCAGCCTAAATCCTGAAGCTCAACCTAATTAGTGCACCTCAGAATAATCCCCAAACACCATCATAATCCCTCATTTTCAATCTAATATTTTACATTCAAACTAATCCTTGAACCTTAGACTAATCCCTAAATACCATTGTAATCTTTATTATCATCCTTTACATTCAACCTAGTCCCTGATCCTCATCCTAATCCCTGAACTTCAGATTAATCCCCAAACACCATAGTAATCCCTAATCCTCAACCCAATACTTTACATTCAACCTAATCCCTGGTCCTCATCCTAATCCCCGAACCTCAGACCAATCCCCAAGCACCATCATAATCCTTATTCTTCAACCCAATTCCTGGTCCTTCATCCCAATCCCTGGCCCTCTGCCTAATTCCTGAACCTCAACCTATTTAGTGAACCTCAAGCTAATCCCTGAACCTTAGACTAATCCCTAAATACCATTGTAATCCTTATTCCTCTATCTCATCCTTTACATTCAACCTACTCTTTGAACCACAACCTAATCCCTGGTCCTCATCCCTGAACCTCAGTCCAATCCCCGAACCCCATTGTAATCCTTATTCTCCAATCTAGTCCCTGAACCTCCACCTAATCCATAATCCTCAATTTAATCCCTGGTCCTCATCCTAATCCCCGAACCTCGGGCCAGTCCCCAAGCACCATCGTAATCCTTATTCTTCAATCTAATCCCTGGTCCTTCAGCCCAATTCCTGAACCTCAACCTATTTTAGTGAACCTCAAACTAATCCCCAAACTTTAGACCAATCCCCAAACCCCACTGTAATCCTTATTGCCCAACCTAATCCCTGAACCTCATCGTAATCCCTGAACCTCCACCTAATCCCTGAACCTCAGACCAATCCCCAAACCCCAATGTAATCCTTATTCCCCAACCTAATCCCTGAACCTCCACCTAATCCCTGAGCCTCAATCCAATCCCTGAACCCCATTGTAATCCTTATTCCCCAACCTAATCCCGGAACCTCCACCTAATCCCTGAACCTCCACCTAATCCCTGAACCTCAGACCGAACCCCATTGTAATCCCTGAACCTCAGACCAAACCCCGAACCCCATTGTAATCCTTATTCCCCAACCTAATCCCTGAACCTCCACCTAATCCCTGAGCCTCAGTCCAATCCTCGAACCCCATTGTAATCCTTATTCCCCAACCTAATCCCTGAACCTCCACCTAATCCCTGAGCCTCAGTCCAATCCCCGAACCCCATTGTAATCCTTATTCCCCAACCTAATCCCCTGAACCGCCTCCTAATCCCTGAACCTCCACCTAAACCCTGAACCTCCATCTAATCCTTGAACCTTCTCCTAATCCCTGAACCTCAGACCAAACCCCGAACCCCATTGTAATCCTTGAACCTCCACCTAATCCCTGAACCTCATTGTAATCCTTATTCCCCAACCTAATCCCTGAACCTCCACCTAATCCCTGAGCCTCAGTCTAATCCCCGAACCCCACTGTAATCCTTATTCCCCAACCTAATCCCTGAACCTCCACCTAATCCCTGAACCTCCACCTAATCCCTGAACCTCCACCTAATCCCTGAACTTTATCCTATTCCCTGAACCTCATCCTAATCCCTGAACCTCATCCTAATCTTTGAACCCAAGACCAATCCCCAAACCCTGCTGTAATCCTTATTCCCCAACCTAATCCCTGAACCTCCTCCACCTAATCCCTGAACCTCCTCCACCTAATCCCTGAACCTCATCCTAATCCCTGAACCTCATCCTAATCCCTGAACCTCATCCTAATCCCTGAACCTCCACCTAATCCCTGAACCATCTCCTAATCCCTGAACCCCATCCTAATCCCTGAACCGTCTCCTAATCCCTGAACCTCCACCTAATCCCTGAACCTCCACCTAATCCCTGAACCGTCTCCTAATCCCTGAACCCCATCCTAATCCCTGAACCGTCTCCTAATCCCTGAACCCCATCCTAATCCCTGAACCTCCACCTAATCCCTGAACCTCCACCTAATCCCTGAACCGTCTCCTAATCCCTGAACCCCATCCTAATCCCTGAACCATCTCCTAATCCCTGAACCCCATCCTAATCCCTGAACCTCCACCTAATCCCTGAACCTCCACCTAATCCCTGAACCGTCTCCTAATCCCTGAACCCCATCCTAATCCCTGAACCTCCACCTAATCCCTGAACCGTCTCCTAATCCCTGAACCTCATCCTAATCCCTGAACCATCTCCTAATCCCTGAACCCCATCCTAATCCCTGAACCTCAGTTTTGAAGTTAGATTTACCATCCAGCTGTCTGGTAGAAGGTCCGCAGAACTCGAATCCCTCGGCAATCACCGTAATCCGCCTTCCCATTTCCAGATATTATAAATCTGTTCACACGATGGCACCAATGCTTCCCCACCAATCAGAGGCCAGGAGAAGGTCAGATGTCCTCCTGAATATGGAGGTCAGACCTAGGATGGGGTGGTGGTGACACCATAGATGGAAATGACCTACATTGACCCCAATAACCGCCCATTGTCTCCCCGCAGGCCCTGGCTTAGCATTTGTTGCCTACCCAGAAGCCCTTGCTCTTCTTCCTGGCTCGGTCTTCTGGTCCATCTTGTTTTTCTTGATGCTCTTCACGCTGGGAGTGGACACTCTGGTAAGTGGGTTCTCCTGAGGTCGTCCATTACACGTCTCGTTGTACGCACATTTATCTGCGTGTTCCCCATAGGAAGTCTGAAGACAATTCACAGCACAGCAGTAAAATGTCCTGGAAAAGACCTGCCTGAGCTGCACCACCTGCTGGCTGGAAGTGAGAACGATGCCAAAGGTGGACATTATGTCCTATTACCAGAGTGCGAGCCGACCAATCAGGTTGTCCCCTGTATGTTCTATGAGCTGATTGGAGCTGCAGAAAACCTTACTGTATGGAGAATGGACTCGGCTTGGAGTGATTGTGACCCCAACATTTCTCCTGAGCTCCATGAGGGGTTCCATGACCTCTAGGAACACAGGCTGTGTCCCTGCTGAGCACCTACCTGGGACTGGCCTTCTATAGGGCTGGTGTCCCTGCTGAGCACCTACATGGGACTTTCCTTCTATAGGGCTGGTGTCTCTGAGCACCTACCTGGGACTGGCCTTCTATGGGGTTGGTGCCTCTACTGAGCACCTACCTCTGAATGGCCTTCTATGGGGTTGGTGTCTCTACTGAGCACCTACCTGGGACAGGCCTTCTATGGGGTTGGTGTCCCTGCTGAGCACGTACCTGGGACTGGCCTTCTATAGAGCTGGTGTCTCTGAGCACCTACCTGGGACTGGCCTTCTATAGGGCTGGTGTCCCTGCTGAGCACCTACCTGGGACAGGCCTTCTATGAGGTTGGTGTCCCTGCTGAGCACCTACCTGGGACTGGCCTTCTATGGGGTGGGTGTCTCTGCTGAGCACCTACCTGGGACTGGCCTTCTATGGGGTGGGTGTCCCTGCTGAGCACCTACCTGGGACTGGCCTTCTGTGGGGTGGGTGTCCCTGCTGAGCACCTACCTGGGACTGGCCTTCTATATTACCGGTGTCTCTACTGAACACCTACCTGGGACTGGCCTTCTATAGGGTTGATGTCCCTGCTGAGCACCTACCTGCGACTGGTCTATAGGGCTGGTGTCCCTACTGAGCACCCACCTGGGACTGGTCTTCTAGAGGGTTGATATCCCTGCTGAGCACCTACCTGTGACTGGCCTTCTGTGGGGTGGGTGTCCCTACTGAGCACCTACCTGGGAATGGTCTATAGGGCTGGTGTCCCTACTGAGCACCTACCTGGGACTGGCCTTCTATAGGGCTGGTGTCCCTACTGAGCACCTACCTGGTACTGGCCTTCTATAGGGCTGGTGTCTACTGAGCACCTACCTGGGGCATGCCTTCTATGGGGTGGGTATCCCTGCTGAGCACCTACCTGGGACTGGCCTTCTGTGGGGTGGGTGTCCCTACTGATCACCTACCTGGGACTGGCCTTCTATAGGGTTGGTGTCCCTACTGAGCACCTATCTGGGACTGGTCTTCTACGGGGTTAGTGTCCCTACTGATCACCTACCTGGGACAGGCCTTCTGTGGGGTGGGTGTCCCTACTGAGCACCTACCTGGGACTGGCCTGCTATAGGGTTGGTGTCCCTACTGAGCACCTACCTGGGACTGGCCTTCTATAGGGCTGGTGTCCCTACTGAGTACCTACCTTGGACTGGTCTTCTGTGGGGTGGGTGTCCCTAATGATCACCCACCTGGGACAGGCCTTCTATAGCCCCGGGTGACAAGCTGGCCAACATTGGTGTATGTCCTGTAGTCCATCGTACTCTGGATCCATGTCCTGTAGTCCATCACACTCTGGATCCATGTCCTGTAGTCCATCGTACTCTGGATCCATGTCCTGTAGTCCATCGTACTCTGGATCCATGTCCTGTAGTCCATCACACTCTGGATCCTTGTCCTGTAGTCCATCGTACTCTGGATCCATGTCCTGTAGTCCATCACACTCTGGATCCTTGTCTTGTAGTCCATCATACTCTGGATCCATGTCCTGTAGTCCATCGTACTCTGGATCCATGTCCTGTAGTCCATCACACTCTGGATCCTTGTCCTGTAGTCCATCGTACTCTGGATCCATGTCCTGTAGTCCATCACACTCTGGATCCTTGTCTTGTAGTCCATCATACTCTGGATCCATGTCCTGTAGTCCATCGTACTCTGGATCCATGTCCTGTAGTCCATCGTACTCTGGATCCTTGTCCTGTAGTCCATCGTACTCTGGATCCTTGTCCTGTAGTCCATCACACTCTGGATCCATGTCCTGTAGTCCATCGTACTCTGGATCCATGTCCTGTAGTCCATCACACTCTGGATCCATGTCCTGTAGTCCATCGTACTCTAGATCCATGTCCTGTAGTCCATCGTACTCTGGATCCATATCCTGTAGTCCATCACACTCTGGATCCTTGTCTTGTAGTCCATCACACTCTGGATCCATGTCCTGTAGTCCATCACACTCTGGATCCATGTCCTGTAGTCCATCACACTCTGGATCCATGTCCTGTAGTCCATCACACTCTGGATCCATGTCCTGTAGTCCATCACACTCTGGATCCATGTCCTGTAGTCCATCACACTCTGGATCCATGTCCTGTAGTCCGTCACACTCTGGATCCTTGTCTTGTAGTCCATCATACTCTGGATCCATGTCCTGTAGTCCATCATACTCTGGATCCATGTCCTGTAGTCCGTCACACTCTGGATCCTTGTCTTGTAGTCCATCATACTCTGGATCCATGTCCTGTAGTCCATCACACTCTGGATCCTTGTCCTGTAGTCCATCACACTCTGGATCCATGTCCTGTAGTCCATCATACTCTGGATCCATGTCCTGTAGTCCATCATACTCTGGATCCATGTCCTGTAGTCCATCGTACTCTGGATCCATGTCCTGTAGTCCATCACACTCTGGATCCTTGTCCTGTAGTCCATCGTACTCTGGATCCATGTCCTGTAGTCCATCACACTCTGGATCCTTGTCTTGTAGTCCATCATACTCTGGATCCATGTCCTGTAGTCCATCGTACTCTGGATCCATGTCCTGTAGTCCATCGTACTCTGGATCCTTGTCCTGTAGTCCATCGTACTCTGGATCCTTGTCCTGTAGTCCATCACACTCTGGATCCATGTCCTGTAGTCCATCGTACTCTGGATCCATGTCCTGTAGTCCATCACACTCTGGATCCATGTCCTGTAGTCCATCGTACTCTGGATCCATGTCCTGTAGTCCATCGTACTCTGGATCCATATCCTGTAGTCCATCACACTCTGGATCCTTGTCTTGTAGTCCATCACACTCTGGATCCATGTCCTGTAGTCCATCACACTCTGGATCCATGTCCTGTAGTCCATCACACTCTGGATCCATGTCCTGTAGTCCATCACACTCTGGATCCATGTCCTGTAGTCCATCACACTCTGGATCCATGTCCTGTAGTCCATCACACTCTGGATCCATGTCCTGTAGTCCGTCACACTCTGGATCCTTGTCTTGTAGTCCATCATACTCTGGATCCATGTCCTGTAGTCCATCATACTCTGGATCCATGTCCTGTAGTCCGTCACACTCTGGATCCTTGTCCTGTAGTCCATCATACTCTGGATCCATGTCCTGTAGTCCATCACACTCTGGATCCTTGTCCTGTAGTCCATCACACTCTGGATCCATGTCCTGTAGTCCATCATACTCTGGATCCATGTCCTGTAGTCCATCACACTCTGGATCCTTGTCCTGTAGTCCATCACACTCTGGATCCATGTCCTGTAGTCCATCACACTCTGGATCCATGTCCTGTAGTCCATCACACTCTGGATCCATGTCCTGTAGTCCATCACACTCTGGATCCATGTCCTGTAGTCCATCACACTCTGGATCCATGTCCTGTAGTCCATCACACTCTGGATCCATGTCCTGTAGTCCATCACACTCTGGATCCATGTCCTGTAGTCCATCACACTCTGGATCCATGTCCTGTAGTCCATCGTACTCTGGATCCATGTCCTGTAGTCCATCACACTCTGGATCCATGTCCTGTAGTCCATCACACTCTGGATCCATGTCCTGTAGTCCATCACACTCTGGATCCATGTCCTGTAGTCCATCACACTCTGGATCCATGTCCTGTAGTCCATCACACTCTGGATCCATGTCCTGTAGTCCATCACACTCTGGATCCATGTCCTGTAGTCCATCACACTCTGGATCCTCACGACTCTCTTCTCTTTCCTCTACAAGTTTGGAAATATGGAGGGGATCACGACGGCCATACTGGACGAGTTCCCTGCACTCCGGGACTGGAAACGGAAGACGATGTTCCTGGGGGCACTCTGCTTCTTCTTCTACTTGATGGGACTTCTGCTGGTCACCGAGGTGAGGCCATTGCTATATAGTGAGGACTAGCTTCGTATGGAGGGGCATGAAGGACGTTCCCACTCACGGGTTCCTAATAAAAGAAAGTTCACAGACCGTGACACAGGACCACTCGGTACCTCTCCCAAAACCTTGGTCCATGCCGGGGTTTACTCAACCAGGGTTCCTCCAGAGGTTGCTCCAGAGGGTTCCTCCAGAGGTTGCTCGGGGTTCTTTGAGTAATGAGCGACTTCTGCCTCTCATGGAAGTTCCCACTGACCGATCTTCTTTGCTATCCGTAAGGTGGGTAGTTCTGGTCAATGACCACAAGTATGAGGAGCATTCCTCCCACCGACCATCATGCTGATGTTCCATGAGTTGTAGAGTCATTATCAGGGGTTCCGGAAAGTCTTTCCAAGGGTCTCTCTGCGTTGAGAAGGTTGAGGAAGTCCATACACAACCCTTTGCTGTTCTGGCCCCCATCTGCTGGTCAGAGACCTCCTCTGCCTTCCGGGGCGGAGCCCAGAACCCTGGTCAGGTCATTCCCGTCCAATTGGTGTTCTGGTGGTCCTGAAAAGCAGGACCTAGGACCAGAGATTGGACCCGCGCGGCTCCTTTCATTCCCAATCGAAATTTTCATTATTCGGAGATTCAGATGGATCCGAATCACAATAATAACGAATCCGAAATAACGAATCAAGGCTTCGACCAAAATACCGAGTTATCTGAGATCGAACGAATTCCAATCAAATTCTAAACCAAATTAAATCCAATTGGTTGGAAATGTAAAGATGGCGGACTATCGCTGATTTCCTCCAATGTCCGCGTGTGTCGGGATATGGCCCCATTCCAAAATTCCCATTTCCGACTAGAATAGAATAAAACAGAATAGAAAAGAACAGAATGGGGGGAAAAAATACAACCGAATATAGCCATCCTCCGAAATCCTAATTTGAAAATGAATAGAATAAAACAAAACAGAACTGAAAAAAAGGAATCGGATAGAAAAGAATAGAATACAGCTGTCTTTTGAAATTTGAATAGAATAAAACCGAATAGAATGGAAATTAAAAGAATAGAATAAAATAGAGAATATAGGTGTCTTCTGAAATTCAAATTTCAAAAAGAATAGAATAAAACAGAAAAGAATGGAAATTAAAAGCATAGAATAGAAAATAAAGGAATAGAATACAGTTGTCTTTTGAAATTTGAATTTCAAGTAGAATAGAATAAAACAGAATAGCATGGAAATTAATAGAATAGAAAATAAAGGAATAGAATAGAACAAAACCGAAAAGAACAGAATGGGGAAAAAAAAATAAAACCGAATATAGCCGTCCTCCAAAATCCTAATTTTGAAAAGAATAGAATAAAATAGAAAAGAAAATAAAGGCATATAATATAGCCGTCTTTCGAAATTCAAATTTTTCTAAAAGTATAGAATAGAACAAAACAGAATAGAGCTGAAAATAAAGGAATAGAAGAAAAAAAATAGAATACAGCCGTCTTTTGAAATTTGAATAGAATAAAACAGAATGGAAATTAAAAGAATAGAAAATAAAGGAAAAGAAGGGAATATAGCCGCCTTCTGAAATTCAAATTTCAAAAAGAATAGAATAGAACAAAACAGAATAGAACTGAAAATAAAGGAATAGAATAGAAAAGAATAGAATAAAATAGAATACAGCCGTCTTTTGAAATTTGAATTTCCAATAGAATAGAATAAAATAGAATGGAAACTAAAGGAATGGAGTAGAACACAACAGAATAGAACAGAAAATAAAGGAATAGAATAAAACAATAAAAAATAAAGGAATAGAAGAGAATATAGCTGTCTTCCGAAATTCAAATTTCAAAAAGAATAGAATAGAACAAAACAATAAAACTGAAAATAAAGGAATAGAATAAAATAGAATACAGCTGTCTTTTGAAATTTAAATTTTGAATAGAATGGAAAGTAAAAGAATAGAATAGAGAATAAAGGAAAAGAATAGAATATAGCCGTCATCTGAAATTCAAATTTCAAAAAGAATAGAATAGAACAGAATAGAATAGAAAGGAATAGAATAAAATAAAACGTAGCTGTCTTCTAAAATCTGAATTTTGAATAGAATCAAATAAAATAGAATGGAAACTAAAAGAATAGAACACAACAGAATAGAACTGAAAATAAAGGAATAGAATACATCTGTCTTTTGAAATTTGAATTCGAATTCGAATAGAATAAAATAGAATAGAAACTAAAAGAGTAGAATAGAAAATAAAGGAAATGAGTAGAATATAGCCGTCTTCTGAAATTAAAATTTCAAAGAATAGAATGGAAAATAAAGGAATAGAATAGTAAAGAATAAAATAGAATACAGCTGTCTTCCGAAATTTGAATTTCAAATCGAATAGAACACAACAGAATAGAATCGCAAAGAACAGAATAGAATAAGATAGAACGTGGCTGTCTTGTGAAATCTGAATGGACCCGGCTGTTCTTCACAATTATTTCGGATCCATTTGATATTCTTGATTTGAACCCTCTGGAAGACTTTGGATCGGGTCGAAAACAAACGAAGGAAACTAAACGAATTTTGTTACGAATACAATGAAATGAAATCGGCAGCCTTACGAATGGATCTGAAACGGGCGGACTGACAACTCATGGGGCCCCCGGGCAATAGGGGATCATGGGGCCCCTGTGTCCTCACCCAAAAAACACCAATGAAAGGTACCAGGGGCATCTCATGGGGCCCCCTACTGACCCTGGGCCCTCAGGCAGTGCCCGAGCGTCCGAATGGTCAGTCCTCCCTGATCCGAGATGAAACCAACGTCTTTGTTCCTCACACATCTACTGGAGGTTTCATCCCAGGCCTCTAAGGGATCTCTGGTCTCCAGGCCCCAAACCGGGTTCTACCAAATGTTGAGGGACCTGAAAAACCATTTCCTCTGAATTATGGGCCCCCACTCCTCCCGGGAGCCCGTCGACCTTCCTGGATGAGACTCCATCTTTTTGGACCCTCGTCAGGGCACAGCAGAGACAATAGATATATCTCCTATATAGATGTCCTCTGGTAAAGCCGATATAGACGGTCCTCATCGACCATGGATTGGAGGGATCACTTCTCGCGGAATCCTCCCAACACCACCAATGGAGAGCTGCTCCTGAACGAACGTTAGATGATGACCCGATTTCTCATTACTGAGGGCAAAACTCAACACAAAACTGTCCTGGAAGGTGCAAGGACACAACCGGTCACCACTGATTGCCATCTTCAGCCGGTGCTCCTCAGTCGTCTGGTGAGATCGCATGGCATCATTGGAGGTCTCAGTTGATGTTGGCATTGGTCATGATATTTTCTAAGTGTAGGTCTTCCCTCGTGAGGGCCGATTGTATGTTTGCCCCGGTTTCCCCACGCTTCGCTCCGCAGCCAGGCACAGTGTAGTCCTTCAGCCGGTGGTCCTCAGACGTCTTGTGAGGTGAGATCGCATGGCATCATTGGAGGTCTCAGTTGATGTTGGCATTGGTCATGATATTTTCTAAGTGTAGGTCTTCCCTCGTGAGGGCCGCTTGTCTGTTTGCCCCGGTTTCCCCACTCCGCAGCCAGGCACAGCGTAGTCCTTCAGCCGAATACACGCACTTCTGCTGGTTGTCTCCAATGACCGGTCTAGAGGACGTTTGTTTTTGGAGTTTTATTGTAGGACTGGGGATCGGGATGGGGAGCCGGATCCTCCATGATTAGAGCTCTTCACATCTGAGGACATCTACAGTCATGGCCGAAATTGTTGGCACCCTTGATATTTTTCCTGAAAATCAAGTATTTCACACAAAAAAGGTATTGCATTAACACATGTTTTGCTATACACATGTTTATTCCCTTTGTATGTATTGGAACAAATATAAAACAGAGGCAGAAAAGCAAATATGACATAATGTCACACAAAACCCCAAAAATGGGCTGGACAAAAGTATTGGCACCCTTAACTTAATATTTGGTTGCACACCCTTTGGAAAACATAACTGAAATCAGTCGCTTCCTATAACCATCAATAAGCTTCTGACACCTCTCACCCGGAATTTTGGACCACTCTTCCTTTGCAAACAGCTCCAGGTCTCTCTTATTGGAAGGACACCTTTTCCCAACAGCAATTTTAAGATCTCTCCACAGGTGTTCAATGGGATTTAGATCTGGGCTCATTGCTGGCCACTTCAGAACTCTCCAGCGCTTCTTTGCCATCCATTTCTGAGTGCTTTTTGACGTATGTTTGGGGTCATTGTCCTGCTGGAAGACCCAGGATCTTGGACGCAAACCCAGCTTTCTGACACTGGGCCCTACAGTGCGACCCAAAATCCTTTGGTAATCCTCAGATTTCATGATGCCTTGCACACAGTCAAGGCACCCAGTGCCAGAGGCAGCAAAACAACCCCAAAACATCATTGAACCTCCACCATATTTTACCGTAGGTACTGTGTTTTGTTCTTTGTAGGCCTCATTCCGTTTTCGGTAAACAGTAGAATGATGTGCTTTACCGAAAAGCTCTATCTTGGTCTCATCTGTCCACAAGACGTTTTCCCAGAAGGCTTTTGGCTTACTCAAGTACATTTTGGCAAACTGTAGTCTTGCTTTTTTATGTCTCTGTGTCAGCAGTGGGGTCCTCCTGGGTCTCCTGCCATAGCGTTTCATTTCATTTAAATGTCGACGGATAGTTCGCGCTGACACTGATGCTCCCTGAGCCTGCAGGACAGCTTGAATGTCTTTGGAACATGTTTGGGGCTGCTTATCCACCATCCGGACTATTCTGCGTTGCAATCTTTCATCAATTTTCCTCATCCGTCCACGACCAGGGAGATTAGCTACAGTGCCATGGGTTGCAAACTTCTTGATAATGTTGCGCACTGTGGACAAAGGCAAATCTAGTTCTCTGGAGATGGACTTGTAACCTTGAGATTGTTGATATTTTGCCACAATTTTGGTTCTCAGGTCCTCAGACAGTTCTCGTCTCCTCTTTCTGTTGTCCATGCTTAGTGTGGCACAGACAGACACACAATGCAAAGGTTAAGTGAACGTCTCTCCTTTTTATCTGCTTTCAGGTGTGATTTCTATATTGCCCACACCTGTTACTTGCCCCAGGTGAGTTTACAGGAGCATCACATGCTTGTAACATTCTTATTTATCCGCAGTTGTGAAAGGGTGCCAATACTTTTGTCCAGCCCATTTTTGGAGGTTTGTGTGACATTATGTCGAATTTGCTTTCTTTCCTCCCTTTTTTTGTTTTGTCCCAATACACACAAAGGGAATAAACATGTGTATAGCAAAACATGTGTTAATGCAATACGTTTCGTGAGAAATACATGATTTCCTGGAGAAATATCAAGGGTGCCAACAATTTCGGCCATGACTGTAGCTGGTCCCGTAGCTGAAGCAGATAGCAGACGTCTACTTGTGACCAAGTCCCTTTTTTGCAGCAGTAGTAGTAGTTGCAGGGCTGAGCTCCTCGGGTATAGGCCGGTTACGGAACACTGCCACAGCCCAAAGGTGACGTAGCCAATCGGACAAACTCCTCAGAGCACCAGCCAGTGTTGCCTGTTCTCAGACCCACGCTGACCATCAAGCACCAGAGGGACAGCAAAGCAGACAAGGGAAAACAATGTCCCCAAGATCCCTCACCAGCCCGAGGACAGAATGGTTGCCATCTTCTAAGAGACTCTCCCTCTGGTGATATCAGACAGATCTTTGGCAGAGGGCTCCCCTCAGTCGGCGTACTCTTCCTAACCTCAGGTCGCCCATCTGAGGCCCACATGGTGGCACGTGCCAGGAGAGGCAGCCTGCCTCCAGCCTGGCTTGGTGCAATCCTCTCCAGGGAAAAGCACTGAACCCATGTGACCACAGAACATAAATACCACTCCCAGCATGCAATGGGGCCACCATCCCCTGCAATTGGCCAGGGATGTATCCATATTCATGCTGTTCACTTGCCAAGCTCATACCCGTGTCCTGGAAGGTTCTCATAGCTCCCTGAGGAACTCAGACCAACTCCAACAGCTCCGGAGCAGCATGAGCAGACCTGACCAATCAATGGGACCGGAGCAGCATGAGCAGACCTGACCAATCAACAGCACCATAGAAGCATGAGCAGACCTGACTAATCAACAGCACCGGAGGAGCATGAGCAGACCTGACCAATCAACGGCACCAAAGAAGAATGAGCAGACCTGACTAATCAAGGACACCGGAGCAGCATGAGCAGACCTGACCAATCAACGGGACCAGAGGAGCATGAGCAGACCTGACCGATCAACAGCACCAGAGGAGCATGAGCAGACTTGACTAATCAACGGGACCAGAGGAACATGAGCAGACTTGACTAATCAACGGGACCAGAGCAGCATGAGCAGACCTGACCAATCAACAGCACCGGAGGAGCATGAGCAGACCTGACCAATCAACGGCACCAAAGAAGAATGAGCAGACCTGACTAATCAAGGACACCGGAGCAGCATGAGCAGACCTGACCAATCAACGGGACCAGAGGAGCATGAGCAGACCTGACCGATCAACAGCACCAGAGGAGCATGAGCAGACTTGACTAATCAACGGGACCAGAGGAGCATGAGCAGACTTGACTAATCAACGGGACCAGAGCAGCATGTGCAGACCTGACCAATCAACAGCACCGGAGGAGCATGAGCAGACCTGACCAATCAACAGCACCAAAGAAGAATGAGCAGGCCTGACTAATCAAGGACCCAGTGGAGCATGAGCAGACCTGACCAATCAACTGCACCGGAGCAGCATGAGCAGACCTGACTAATCAACGGGACCAGAGGAGTATGAGCAGACCTGACCGATCAACAGCACCAGAGGAGCATGAGCAGACCTGACCAATCAACAGCACCAAAGAAGCATTAGCAGACCTGACTAATCAAGGGCACCGAAGGAGCATGAGCAGACCTGACCAATCAACTGCACCGGAGCAGCATGAGCAGACCTGACTAATCAACACCACCGGAGGAGCATGAGCAGACCAGACTATACACATCCTAGCACCTACCTAAGAGGGCGCTACAAAAGTCTTCATGATGAGGCTGAAGCGGAGGTCCAAGGTCATATAATGTGGCGTTCTTATCTGCAAATCGCACAACGGGATGAGGGTCCAGGGTGATGAGGGTCCAGGGTGATGAGGGTCCAGGGTGATGAGGGTCCAGGGTGATGAGGGTCCAGGGTGATGAGGGTCCAGGGTGATGAGGGTCCAGGGTGATGAGGGTCCTGGGTGATGAGGGTCCTGGGTGATGAGGGTCCAGGGTGATGAGGGTCCAGGGTGATGAAGGTCCAGGGTGATGAGGGTCCAGGGTGATGAGGGTCCAGGGTGATGAGGGTCCTGGGTGATGAGGATCCTGGGTGATGAGGATCCTGGGTGATGAGGGTCCTGGGTGATGAGGGTCCTGGGTGAAGACCCAACACCATGACTGGAGGATATTGGGGTAGGATGGCTCTCCTTGATGGAACAAGTTCAGAATCTGGGGTAAGACCATGCGACAGCGACTTCTGTTGAGGCCAGGCCTCGGTTTTGTCTGATAGAAGTCCTCGGGACACCATGAACATCTCAGAGGGATCTCTTTGCTACCAGAAAAGCTTCTGAAGGCCTCTCTCTTGGATCATTCATTTCTGGTTGGATTTGGATCGAGTTGCTTCATTTTCCACTAACCACACACTCAGCCAGCAGATAGGAGAAGGGTGGGAGGATGTGAAGGACGGAAATCGATTTTGGGATGGGGGCGGGGTTATGGTGGGGCTCATCCATTGCAGAGTTGTCTTGGTTGGGTTCTTGAATCCTGAAGAGGAAACGTTACCTCTGCTGAACGACCCGGAGATCTGACCGGAGCTGCTTTGTCTCCTGAAATCCATGTTGTAAGGTATGTTTGCCCCGGTTTCCCCACGCTTCGCTCCGCAGCCAGGCACAGTGTAGTCCTTCAGCCGGTGGTCCTCAGTCATCTTGTGAGGTAAGATCGCATGGCATCATTGGAGATCTCAGTTGATGTTGGCATTGGTCATGATATTTTCTAAGTGTAGGTCTTCCCTCGTGAGGGCCACTTGTATGTTTGGGGTCCTGGGTGATGAGGGTCCAGGGTGATGAGGGTCCAGGGTGATGAGGGTCCTGGGTGATGAGGATCCTGGGTGATGAGGGTCCTGGGTGATGAGGGTCCTGGGTGAAGACCCAACACCATGACTAGAGGATATTGGAGTAAGATGGCTCT
Organism: Staurois parvus; assembly: GCF_062004578.1. Taxonomy (NCBI): domain Eukaryota; kingdom Metazoa; phylum Chordata; class Amphibia; order Anura; family Ranidae; genus Staurois; species Staurois parvus. The sequence continues at coordinate 38,009 of NW_028320527.1, forward strand.
CCTTGATGGAACAAGTTCAGAATCTGGGGTAAGACCATGCGACAGCGACTTCTGTTGAGGCCAGGCCTCGGTTTTGTCTGATAGAAGTCCTCGGGACACCATGAACATCTCAGAGGGATCTCTTTGCTACCAGAAAAGCTTCTGAAGGCCTCTCTCTTTGTCTCCTGAAATCCATGTTGTAAGGTGGGGATCATCTCAGCCCTGATCCCAACACAATCTCTGCAGTCTCTCGGCCGGTCTTCACCGAATTCCGATAAAGGTGGAGGACTCCTTCAGACTCGGGGTGGAGTCATGGTCACCCTTTTCTATACACCCCCCGTCCAGAGTGGAGGAGATAGATCCCACCACCTCCATCATGGCGTTCAGTAGAGGGGAGACAACTCCGTTCCCTGGGGGGATCTTTTCTTCGTTGCTTCGTCTTTCCTAGTTTTGAAATTTCTTTTTTTTCCACATCGAACTTCAACCTGTTGAGGAAAAATGACTTCAAACGGGGGGGGCAAACACAGCAAAAACATCTTCATCTGAGGGACCCTTTCATTCCCATCTTCATATTGGGAGGACAGCTGGGGGGGGTATTCTATGATTCTGGGGGTATTCTATGATTCTGGGGGTTTATGATCGTTCGATATGATGAATTGTATTCCCAACCCCCCCCCCCCCAAGTTGGATAGAAGGTCAGTGAGATTGGTTCCCTGGTCTAATACCTACCTTCTCCTCCCAGGGCGGCATCTATTGGTTCACCCTGATTGACTCGTACAGCACCAGCTTCGGCCTCATCATCATCACCCTCTTCATGTGTCTTGGCATGGCCTTCTTCTATGGTGAGTGCAGCTGACTGTGGCCCCGGATGGGTCAGCTAGTAGCTGGTAAGCGCATCGGCTATAGTTAGAATCCTGTTTTTCCGGTCATGTGGTTGCGGGGGGGGGGGGGGGGGGGGGGGGCGGGCGGGCGGGCGTCCCGTTGGCATGGCAGACCGGTAAGCAGAGACAACCCAGCGCTCTACCATGGGGGGACAAGGACGGCTCCATCAATGGTGGAGATTGTAGATGGTTTCCAGAGGAGATCTCCTGGTGTGTAGAAGGTCCATTGAAGGTTCCTCAAGCTGGTGGACGGGAATTTGGCAGAGACACACTTGGGGTGGAGTTCCTAGTTCAACGTGTGTAGGGGGGGCGGGGGGCCATGAGTTGTTGATACCCCCCCAGGTATGACGATGCTGGAGGGTCAGTTGTGGTCAGGCTGATCAGAGCTCCGTCCTTCAAGGGGGACACCACCATCAAGGAACATCATTGGAGCACAGAATGGACTTCGTAGTCCACTGCAAATCATTTACTTCGTCTGTGTCTGAGAATGATTATCCTTCATCACCCCAGAGACTGGAGAGACTAGGGGCCCAACCTGAGAGGCCACAACTGAGGGGCCCAACCAGAGGGGCCACACCTGGGGGAGTTTATTATAATTACTGCAGGAGTTCTCCCCATTGTAGGAGGGGCAAAGACACCAATGACTGGGGGAGAAATCACCCCATTGTGGGAGGGTCAGAGACACCAACGACTGGGGGGGAAATCTCCCCATTGTGGGAGGGGCAGAGACACCAACGACTGGGGGGAAATCACCCCATTGTGGGAGGGTCAGAGACACCAACGACTGGGGGGGGAATCTCCCCATTGTGGGAGGGGCAGAGACACCAATGACTGGGGGGAAATCACCCCATTGTGGGAGGGTCAGAGACACCAACGACTGGGGGGGAAATCTCCCCATTGTGGGAGGGGCAGAGACACCAATGACTGGGGGGAAATCTCCCCATTGTGGGAGGGGCAGAGACACCAATGACTGGGGGGGGGGAATCTCCCCACCCATTGTGGGAGGGGCAGAGACACCAATGACTGGGGGGTAAATCTCCTCATTGTGGGAGGGGCAGAGACACCAACGACTGGGGGGGGAAATCTCCTCATTGTGGGAGGGGCAGAGACACCAACGACTGGGGGGGAATCTCCCCATTGTGGGAGGGGCAGAGACACCAACGACTGTGGGGGAATCTCCCCATTGTGGGAGGGGCAGAGACACCAACGACTGGGGGGGGAAATCTCCTCATTGTGGGAGGGGCAGAGACACAACTACTGGGGGGAAATCTCCTCATTGTGGGAGGGGCAGAGACACCAACGACTGGGGGGGAATCTCCCCATTGTGGGAGGGACAGAGACACCAACGACTGGGGGGGAAATCTCCCCACCCATTGTGGGAGGGGCAGAGACACCAACGACTGGGGGGTGGGGGGAATCTCCCCATTGTGGGAGGGGCAGAGACACCAACGACTGGGGGGTGGGGGGAATCTCCCCATTGTGGGAGGGGCAGAGACACCAACGACTGGGGGGGAAATCTCCCCACCCATTGTGGGAGGGGCAGAGACACCAACGACTGGGGGGTGGGGGGACTCTCCCCATTGTGGGAGGGGCAGAGACACCAACGACTGGGGGGTGGGGGGAATCTCCCCATTGTGGGAGGGGTATGGAATGTCTGTTTTTCCTGATGTTCTCTCGGTGATTTATTGAAGTTTGTTTCCTCTCCCGGCTCTCAGGTGTCAATCAGTTCTGTCAGGACATTGTGGATATGGTTTGCCGCTGCCCTCCCTGGTGCACCAAACTCCTCCTCTACTTCAAGGCATGCTGGGTATTCTGCACTCCGCTCCTCCTGCTGGTGAGTGACACCATAGACCACACGGCAGGTCAGCTGTCACCATCCTGAGGCTGGATGGGGACTGAGCAGAACGAATGTTCAGTATGTGCTGAGGGACGAACGACCAGAACCCAGACTTCTCCCATCCCGAGGATTCGTAACTGAGATATTACCGCCCTGAGAGTGTACCCCCCCCCTGCGAACGTACCGACGTGAGAACCTACCTACACCTGAACACACCCCGTACACCCGTACCCTCCCACCTACACCTGAACACCCCGTACACCCGTACCCTCCCACCTACACCTGAACACCCCATACACCCGTAACCTCCCAGCTACACCTGAACTCCCCGTACACCCGTACCCTCCCACCTACACCCGTACCCTCCCACCTACACCTGAACTCCCCGTACACCCGTACCCTCCCACCTACACCCGTACCCTCCCACCTACACCTGAACTCCCCGTACACCCGTACCCTCCCACCTACACCCGTACCCTCCCCCCTACACCTGAACACCCCGTACACCCGTACCCTCCCACCTACACCCGTACCCTCCCACCTACACCCGTACCCTCCCACCTACTCCTGAACTCCCCGTACACCCGTACCCTCCCACCTACACCCGTACCCTCCCACCTACACCTGAACTCCCCGTACACCCGTACCCTCCCACCTACACCTGAACACCCCATACACCTGTACCCTCCCACCTACACCTGTACCCTCCCCCCTACACCTGAACACCCCATACACCTGTACCCTCCCACCTACACCCGTACCCTCCCACCTACACCTGAACACCCCGTACACCCGTAACCTCCCACCTACACCTGAACTCCCCGTACACCCGTACCCTCCCACCTACACCCGTACCCTCCCACCTACACCTGAACTCCCCGTACACCCGTACCCTCCCACCTACACCCGTACCCTCCCACCTACACCTGAACACCCCATACACCTGTACCCTCCCACCTACACCTGTACCCTCCCCCCTACACCTGAACACCCCGTACACCTGTACCCTCCCACCTACACCCGTACCCTCCCACCTACACCTGAACACCCCGTACACCCGTACCCTCCCACCTACACCTGAACACCCCGTACACCCGTACCCTCCCCCCTACACCTGAACACCCCGTACACCTGTACCCTCCCCCCTACACCTGAACACCCCATACACCTGTACCCTCCCACCTACACCCGTACCCTCCCACCTACACCCGAACACACCCCATACACCTGTACCCCCTACACCTGAACACCCCGTACACCTGTACCCTCCCCCTACACCTGAACACCCCGTACACCTGTACCCTCCCCCCTACACCTGAACACCCCGTACACCTGTACCCTCCCACCTACACCTGTACCCTCCCCCCTACACCTGAACACCCCGTACACCCGTACCCTCCCACCTACACCTGTACCCTCCCCCCTACACCTGAACACCCCGTACACCTGTACCCTCCCCCCTACACCTGAACACCCCATACACCTGTACCCTCCCACCTACACCTGTACCCTCCCCCCTACACCTGAACACCCCGTACACCCGTACCCTCCCACCTACACCTGTACCCTCCCCCCTACACCTGAACACCCCGTACACCCGTACCCTCCCACCTACACCTGTACCCTCCCACCTACACCTGAACACCCCGTACACCTGTACCCTCCCACCTACACCTGAACACCCCGTACACCCGTACCCTCCCACCTACACCTGTACACCCGTACCCTCCCACCTTCACCTGAACACCCCATACACCTGTACCCTCCCACCTACACCTGAACACCCCGTACACCTGTACCCTCCCACCTACACCTGAACACCCCGTACACCCGTACCCTCCCACCTACACCCCGTACACCCGTACCCTCCCACCTACACCTGAACACCCCGTACACCCGTACCCTCCCACCTACACCTGAACACCCCGTACACCTGTACCCTCCCACCTACACCTGAACACCCCGTACACCCGTACCCTCCCACCTACACCTGTACACCCGTACCCTCCCACCTTCACCTGAACACCCCATACACCTGTACCCTCCCACCTACACCTGAACACCCCATACACCTGTACCCTCCCACCTACACCTGAACACCCCGTACACCCGTACCCTCCCACCTACACCCCGTACACCCGTACCCTCCCACCTACACCTGTACACCCGTACCCTCCCACCTACACCTGAACACCCCGTACACCCGTACCCTCCCACCTACACCTGTACCCTCCCCCCTACACCTGAACACCCCGTACACCTGTACCCTCCCCCCTACACCTGAACACCCCGTACACCCGTACCCTCCCACCTACACCTGAACACCCCGTACACCCGTACCCTCCCACCTACACCCGTACCCTCCCACCTACACCTGAACACACCCCGTACACCCGTACTCTCCCACCTACACCTGAACACCCCATACACCTGTACCCTCCCACCTACACCTGAACACCCCATACACCTGTACCCTCCCACCTACACCTGAACACCCCGTACACCTGTACTCTCCCACCTACACCTGAACACCCCATACACCTGTACCCTCCCACCTACACCTGTACACCTGTACCCTCCCACCTACACCTGAACACACCCCGTACACCTGTACTGGGCGGTAGAGGCCCAGGAGTAAGAGGTAGTAATGGCCCAGGACTGAGAGGCGGTAGAAGCCCAGGAGTGAGAGGTGGTGCGGGGGCCCAGGAGTGGAAGGCGGTAGGGGCCCAGGAGTAAGAGGTAGTATAGGTGTTAAGAGGTGGTAGGGGCCCAGGAGTGAGAGGCGGTAGAGGCCCTATAGTAAGAGGTAGTAGGGGCCCAGGACTGAGAGGCGGTAGAGGCCCAGGACTGAGAGGCGGTAGGGGCCCAGGAGTGAGAGGCGGTAGGGGCCCAGGAGTGAGAGGCGGTAGGGGCCCAGGAGTGAGAGGCGGTAGGGGCCCAGGAGTAAGAGGTAGTAACGGCCCAGGACTGAGAGGCGGTGCGGGGGCCCAGGAGTGAGAGGCGGTAGGGGCCCAGGAGTAAGAGGTAGTAGGGGCCCAGGAGTGAGAGGCGGTAGGGGCCTTATAGTAAGAGGTAGTAGGGGCCCAGGACTGAGAGGCGGTAGAGGCCCAGGAGTGAGAGGCGGTAGAGGCCCAGGAGTGAGAGGCGGTGCGGGGGCCCAGGAGTGAGAGGTAGTAGGGGCCCAGGAGTAAGAGGTAGTAGGGGCCCAGGAGTGAGAGGTGGTGCGGGGGCCCAGGAGTAAGAGGTAGTAGGGACCCAGTAGAAACTCCCAGTGTGTGGCCATCTTATGAGAACAGAAGAAATGTTTCATGAATGGTGGAGGGGTCGGTGACTGGAGATCCTGTGGAGATCCCCTCTGTGTCTGACCTCACCTCCTCTAGATTGGGTTCCTTGTGGGAGTTCAGGGTCAGCAGCTACCTCTCCACCCCCCACACTGGACATCTACTCCCTCATGCACACAGATTTTCTCTTGCCCCTCATGAGGCCCCTTCCCTGGCCTTGTAGCAGATCTCTGGGTGTCTATGGCCATAGTCAGGTCCTGGTGTAGATATCTCATTTGTAATGCCGATTTCCTCTCCCGTAGTTCATCCTCTTCTACATCTTCATGGAAATGTACAACACTCCTCTGCGTTATGGGCGCTATGAGTACCCGCGTTGGGGCAAGGCTCTGGGCATATGTATGGGCACCCTGTGCTGCATCCAGATCCCCATCTGGGCCGGAGTCGCCATCTTCCGGGAGAGCGGGACCCTGAGAGACGTAAGTAGTCCTTTTCCCTCATTGGACGATGTGTATGGAGATCTACCACTCCCCACCTTCTGACTACATTGTGGGGAGGAATTTGTCATGTAGCGCCCTCCTTTGCTGTGGCGCAGTACAAAGTAATGCTGGGAGGGTGAGGGGATGGAAATGAGTACGATGTATCTAATGGAGACATGACCAGCACCAATGAGGTGATAATACAGAGCCTTGGACATGTGAGCTTACAATCTACCCGATGGCTGAAGTATGAAAGTGAAATGAGAACTGTCTGCACTCCTAATCTCTCTGCTTTGTCTTCATCAGAGGTTCAAGAATGCCCTGCGGCCATTGAACTCCTGGCGATCGTCCAGCGATCAGCGCGACCCGTCCACCGCAATCATTGACGTCCCCTACACCGTCAACTTGACTGAGCAGGACTTCAATGACCCCGCATGGCAGATGGGGGGCGTCAGTGTGGCCTGATCATCCACATGGAGGACTTGGTGACTGTCTATTGGTCCAATGGGCAGTGGAGGCTCCGACCTTTCTGAAATACCTCAATTCCTGAACCTTCTTGAATTATCTGCTGAGACTGGCCAATGAGAGGAAGGGACAGTTATCAAAGACTTCGTCAGTGCCATCCTCTACCTAGAGGCCGCCTCCCCCAGTGCCTGAAATCCAACACTCTCAGATCTGAGAGAGATGCCTTAAAGAATTGTTTACTGGACTCCTGCCCTCGGTGTGGCCTTCCTATGGACTGCTGGGCCATGTTTACTAAGCAGTGCTCATCATGGTGCTAAGATCTAGAAGGTTCCATGGAGGGACATCGGAATGACCTTCCTGTGCCATACAATGGTGGACAACAAACCGTGGTCACTGGTCGATGACCAATTTACTAACCGCTTCCCAGGGTTTGGGAAATTCTATATGTACAGGTCAGGAGGAGAAGTGGAGATGTTCATCCAGATGGAGGAAATCTATGACTACCTGGAGATGTGCTCTGCCATAACGAACACTGGTGGCCCCGTACTAAATGGCTGGGAAGTCAATGTCATATGTGGCCCCGAAGTATCGGACACTTGAGTCTTTGAAGTAAAGAACAAGTGCAAAAAAGATAGACAACGCTCAACCACCTCACCTACTTCAGCTGAAAGGGGGACACCTTTGCAAAGCTTCGGCCTCCGTGAGCCAACCCAACCCAACCCAACTCAACTCCACTCCAACATTCCCCAATAAAGATCCTCCAATGTAGTTTATGGGAGTAGATGCTAAAATCCGGCCCAACGGGAGCTGGCTATGAGTACGGCCTCTGTGGCTGAAACGCGTTCACTCTCCTGTTGATCTGGATTTTATGTCTTTGACCTCTTGTGGCCCCGTGGTAAATGTCCCCTGTGGCTCTGGAGGAAAGGTCACTTGTGGCCTCATGGTAAAGAACAATTGTGGCCCCATAGTAGGGAAGCCTTGTAGCTCCAGAGTAAATATCATTTGTGGATCCCAAGTAAAGGTCACTTGTGGCCTCATGGTAAAGATCAATTGTGGCCCCACAGTAAAGAACACTTGTGGCCCCATAGGAAAGACCATTTGTGGATCCTGAGTAAAGGTCAGTTGCAGCCCCGTAGTAAAGAGCATTTGTGTTTCTGGAGCAAAGATCAATTGTGGCCCCACAGTAAAGAACACTTGTGGTTCCTGAGTACAGATCTCTTGTGATTCCACAGTAGAGGACCATTGTGGTCTGATAGGAAAGATCTCTTGTGGCTCCATAGCAAAGATAGCTTGTGTCCCATAGTAAAGGTCACTTGTGACCCCATAGTAGAGAACCATTGTGACTTAGGGGCCTCAAGTGTTCTTTACTATGGGGCCACAACTGACCTTTACTCCAGAGTAAAGATTAATTGTGGTTCTGTAGTAGAGAACTCTGGTGGATCCAAAGTAAAGGTCACTGGTGGTCTCACACTACAGAATCCTTGTGGCTCCTGAGTAAAGATTACTTGTGACCCCATAGCAAAGATCTATTGTGGCCCCTGAGTAAATGTCACTGGTGGCCCCGGAGTAAATGTCACTGGTGGGCTTTCCCCACTTTAATTCAGTCAAGTTGGCAAGTAGACCGTCTCGCCTTTTCCTCCCTCTTGCTGCCCCCAGAGGCTTCTATTGGAATTTGCTGATTGGTGTGTTCAGGCATAATCCCGCCCCCCTCTGGTTCCTCCTCACTGCCCCCAATCCCCGACCTCCAGCCATTGTAGAGGTTCTGAAGATGTCCGGGCCTCTCACCTCTCCTCCAGATGTATTACCCCCTCCTCTCCAACACCATGTGGGGGGTTCCTGGGCTGTGAAGACGGAGTTTAGGATTGGAACCTCCTTCGATGCATCGGATGCCTCCATCTTGGGGTAGACCCCAACCCCCCCATCCTGGCCTCTGAATGAGGACGATGGAACAGACAGGGAAGACATGACAGCCATATTTTGTGCCAAACTTTAGGAGCCCCTCCCCAGGCTGGGCCCCGGGCCGCCATGACAGGACGTCAGCTGTGTCCAGAGGGACATCTTCCCCTCACCAACCAAACTTTCCAGGTCTGACCGCTGGAGGGTCATGTGACCTTCTGGTGAAGTCCCAGAGAGCTCGTGTTGTCACCAGGAAGACCCACAAGCAGCCATATATCAATCGCTGATATCCAGACCACCCCAATACATGGAACCCCAATATTGTCCTCCAGACCCCTCCCACTATATTGAACCCTAATATTGTCCTCCAGAACCAATACATGGAACCCCAATATTGTCCTCCAAACCTCCCAATACATGGAACCCCAATATTGTCCTCCAGACTCAATACATGGAACCCCAATAATGTCCTCCAGACCCCCTAATATGTGGAACCCCAATATTGTCCTCCAGACCTCTCCCACTATATGGAACCCTAATATTGTCCTCCAGAACCAATACATGGAACCCCAATATTGTCCTCCAGACCTCTCCCACTATATGGAACCCTAATATTGTCCTCCAGAACCAATACATGGAACCCCAATATTGTCCTCCAAACCTCCCAATACATGGAACCCCAATATTGTCCTCCAAACCTCCCAAGACATGGAACCCCAATATTGTCCTCCAAACCTCCCAATACATGGAACCCCAATATTGTCCTCCAGACCCCCCAATATATGGAACCCCAATATTGTCCTCCAGACCCCCCAATATATGGAACCCTAATATTGTCCTCCAGACCCCTCCCACTATATCGAACCCTAATATTGTCCTCCAGAACCAATACATGGAACCCCAATATTGTCCTCCAAACCTCCCAATACATGGGACCCTAATATTGTCCTCCAGACTCAATACATGGAACCCCAATAATGTCCTCCAGACCCCCTAATACGTGGAACCCCAATATTGTCCTCCAGGCCCCCCCCCAATAAATTGAACCCCACTATTATCCTTGAGACCCCCCAATATATGGAACCCCAATATTGTCCTCCAGACCTCCCAATCCATGGAACTCCAATATTGTCCTCCAGGCCTCCCCAATACATTGAACCCCAATATTCTCCAGACCCCCAAATACATGGAACCCAAATATTGTCCTGCAAATCCCCAAATACGTGGAACCCCAATATTGTCCTCCAGGCCCCCCAATACGTGACAGCAGGAGGCACCCTTGTATACCAAACCAGTTTTGGATGGAGTTGGGAGGGATTGGATCCCTTGAGGTCTCCGGGGCTCCATTAGACAGATTGCCCCCCACTTCCTGTTCCAGTGACAACGGTTTCAGCAGACAGGAAGTGAGAGGAACTCGCCAATGGCGGCTCAGATACAAGTAGAAGTCTGCTGGGTTCTGGTATTTCCCTCGACTTCCTGTATGGTGACCCCCGATGTCTGCAGCACCAGAAGTCAGGGGAAATCCCCCTCATGGAGCCGAGGATTGCTCTACTCCTCCCACTTCGTCCATTGCTGACCATCTGAAGATGCTGAACTCTCAGGCCTGAAAGTCACATGACCCTCCTTCGCCGGATGGACTGCAGCCAAGCATCTTCCATCACAGGTCTCCTTTAGCTGCATTGCTGGAAAATAAGCCCCTCCCTGGCTACAGAGTGAGGGGAAAGGGGGAGGAGTCACGTGGGCTCTGGAATCTGGGCTTCACATGCCAACCTGAACTGTCCTGTTGTCAGCAGAGCAGTGAAGAGGAGGTGGGAGAAACATAGAGCTGATGTCTGAGCTTCTCCATAGACCTTCGGATCGGACATGACGGCACCATGGTGACACTTTCCTGGAAATGACAATAAAACCATTTTACCTATTTACCAAATCCAGAGAGTTTTGTACTGAAGGTGGGGGAGGGGGCAGTCTGATGGCCCCAAGTGCTGGTACATGGGTAGGCCACACAGGTTATCTGAGAGGACACTGGAGACACCAGGGACGCAGGTTATCTCAGGGGACACCGGGGACACCAGGGACGCAGGTTATCTCAGGGGACACCGGGGACACCAGGGACGCAGGTTATCTGAGGGGACACCAGGGATGCAGGGTTATCTGAGGGGACACCAGGGACGCAGGTGATCTGAGGGGACACCAGGGATGCAGGGTTATCTGAGGGGACACCAGGGATGCAGGGTTATCTGAGGGGACACCAGGGACGCAGGTGATCTGAGGGGACACCAGGGATGCAGGGTTATCTGAGGGGACACCAGGGACGTAGGTTATCCGAGGTGACACTGGGGACACCAGGGACGCAGGTTATCCGAGGGGACACCAGGGATGCAGGGTTATCTGAGGGGACACCGGGGACGCAGGTTATCCGAGGGGACACCGGGGACGCAGGTTATCTGAGGGGACAGGGGAGTAATACAGGTTAACGAAGGTCACATGGGGGGGCACAAAGGTTAATGAAGAGAATATGGGAGCATATGTGTCACCCAGAGGAGACACGGGGGGGGGGGAGACACAGGTTCTCCGAGGGGATCTCCTATCCACATTCATCCTATTGTAGTTGCTTCCCTTATCTGGGGTCCCTAGAGGCGTCTCCTTCCTGATTGGATGAAGGACAGGCTCCTGGACAAGGAAGCACATTTCAGGACATCAGCGGTGTGTTCAGGTCTCCTTATCAGGGAAAGGACTTCTTGTACCGGATTCCATAGATCTGGTGATGGGTGTGGTTTGGTGTGCCGGGTTTTCTGGTTCTTTCAGTCAGGAGTGTTCCCGGATCACTTTAGGAGAGGACTGGAGGAAATTTGGCTCTGCTGTGGGAGGGTCAACCACAGAGTGAGAGCATCCTTGTGTGACATTCTATGTAGTCCCTGTAGGACAGTGACGGTCAACTTTCGATATAAGGGGCCTTCAAGTGTGGTCCATGGCATCACCAAAGGGCCACACATAATATTCAGTGAATAATAACAATGCTACAGAATGCTGTCAGGGACCACGGCACATGCACTTGTAAGTGGACAGAGACTGTGGATACTCTTGGAAATGGGGGACATGGGCCAGGAGAAAGTCAAAGACTGAAGACCCCTAGAGATCACCATGACCTCTTCATTAATCAATGCCAATAACATGGTGACCATCATGTGACCATGGCACAGCCAATAACATGGTGACCATCATGTGACCATGGCACAGCCAATAACATGGTGACCATCATGTGACCATCGCTCAGCCAATAACATGGTGACCATCATGTGACCATCGCACAGCCAATAACATGGTGACCATCGCTCAGCCAATAACATGGTGACCATCATGTGACCATCGCACAGCCAATAACATGGTGACCATCATGTGCCCATGGCACAGCCAATAACATGGTGACCATCATGTGCCCATCGCACAGCCAATAACATGGTGACCATCATGTGACCATGGCACAGCCAATAACATGGTGACCATCATGTGACCATGGCACAGCCAATAACATGGTGACCATCATGTGACCATCGCACAGCCAATAACATGGTGACCATCATGTGACCATCGCACAGCCAATAACATGGTGACCATCGCTCAGCCAATAACATGGTGACCATCATGTGACCATCGCACAGCCAATAACATGGTGACCATCATGTGCCCATCGCACAGCCAATAACATGGTGACCATCATGTGCCCATCGCACAGCCAATAACATGGTGACCATCATGTGACCATGGCACAGCCAATAACATGGTGACCATCATGTGACCATGGCACAGCCAATAACATGGTGACCATCATGTGACCATCGCACAGCCAATAACATGGTGACCATCATGTGACCATGGCACAGCCAATAACATGGTGACCATCATGTGACCATCGCTCAGCAATAACATGGTGACCATCATGTGACCATCGCTCAGCCAATAACATGGTGACCATCATGTGACCATCGCACAGCCAATAACATGGTGACCATCATGTGACCATCGCACAGCCAATAACATGGTGACCATCATGTGACCATCGCTCAGCCAATAACATGGTGACCATCATGTGCCCATCGCACAGCCAATAACATGGTGACCATCATGTGACCATCGCACAGCCAATAACATGGTGACCATCGCTCAGCCAATAACATGGTGACCATCATGTGCCCATCGCACAGCCAATAACATGGTGACCATCGCTCAGCCAATAACATGGTGACCATCATGTGCCCATCGCACAGCCAATAACATGGTGACCATCATGTGACCATCGCACAGCCAATAACATGGTGACCATCATGTGCCCATCGCACAGCCAATAACATGGTGACCATCATGTGCCCATCGCACAGCCAATAACATGGTGACCATCATGTGACCATGGCACAGCCAATAACATGGTGACCATCGCCTGGTTTTACAAACATGGGTCCTCTGGTTACATGCAGTGTTGGCTCTAGTCTGAGTTTTGTTTCCAAGTTCCGGGATTTGCTGGGTTTCTCCTGAGCTCAGGGCTTTGATGATTTCTTCTTGAGCGGTTTCTACGTCTCCACGGTGAGAAGTTACGAGAAGTCGGAACATTTATGTCTTGGACAATCACGGAGGATTTGATTCCAGTGGTGTGAACGGAGATGAGAGGAAACAAATATTCGGAGCAACCTTCTAGAAATGTCTTTCCTCCCAGTCCTGGAGAAGAGGTCACTTATTGGGGCCTGGCCTCAGTCACGGGCACAAGCTATAGCAAGTCATTTAGGCTGACATGCATTAAGACCTGAGAATGTGGAAGATGGCCGCCTGTTGAAGCATCTTCAGAGGAGACGGCTATGTGTGAGAGCACCCAGAACCTTCTGCTGGATGGACAGACGCCTTGTCTGCCTCATTACTCAGCGCATTATGGTACAGGGGGTCAGAGGAACACTTCCTATTGAAGGCCTGCTAATGAAGAATCTAAAGCCACCACCAGAGGTACCCAATAGGATCTATAGTGTTTGTTGGTGGACATAAATTCTTCTTTAGTAACCTCCATAACACTATAGATGCTTTAGGTACCTCTGGTGGTGGTCCAAGATTCCTCAGTAGCTACCTACTAATGATGAGAGATTCTTTAAGTACTTCTGTTGGTGGTCCTAGATTCTTCAGTAGCAGTCCCTCGGTGATTAGAGATCCTTTATGTACCTTTTTTTTAGTTAGCCCTAGATTCTTCATTAGTAGCCTCCCGATGGCCAAAGATCCTTCATATATCTCTGTTGTGGAATGTAAATTTCTCATTCGTAGCCTCACAGAGATATATGAAGGTTCTTTGGCCATTGGGAGGCTACTAATGAAGAATCTAAGGCCAACACAAACCGGTACATAAGAATTTAGGTCCACCACCAGAGATGGTCAGTGAGAGGCTTTCGAAGATTAGATTCCTAATGTACCGGTTTGTGTTGGCCCTAGATTCTTCATTAGTAGCCTCCCAATGGCCAAAGAACCTTCATATATCTCTGGGAGGCTACTAATGAGAAATTTACATTCCACAACAGAGATATATGAAGGTTCTTTGGCCATTGGGAGGCTACTAATGAAGAATCTAAGGTCAACACAAACCGGTACATAAGAATTTAGGTCCACCACCAGAGATGGTCAGTGAGAGGCTTTCGAAGATTAGATTCCTAATGTACCGGTTTGTGTTGGCCCTAGATTCTTCATTAGTAGCCTCCCGATGGCCAAAGATCCTTCATATATCTCTGGGAGGCTACTAATGAGAAATTTACATTCCACAACAGAGATATATGAAGGATCTTTGGCCATTGGGAGGCTACTAATGAAGAATCTAGCGCTAACTAAAAAGGTACATAAAGGATCTATAATCATCGAGGGACTGCTACTGAAGAATCTAGGGCCAACACAAACCAGTACATAAGGAATCTAATCTTCGAAAGCCTCTCACTATCTCTAGTGTTTGGGAGGCTACTAATTAAGAATTTAGGTCCACCACCAAAGATCCTTTATGTACCTCTGGTGGTGGACCTAGATTCTTCAGTAGCAGCCTCTCGATGCCAATAGATCCTTTATGTAACTGTGCTGGATCTATAGTCATCAAGAGGCTGCTACTGAGGAATCTATAGCTACCAACAGAGGTACATAAAGGATCTATTGTCATCGGGAGGCTGCTAATGAAGAATCAAGGGCCACCAGCAGAGGTACCTAAAGGATCTTTAGTGTTTGGGAGGCTACTAATTAAGGAATCTAATCATTGAGAGCCTCTCACTGACCATCTCTGGTGGTGGACCTAGATTCTTCAATAGCAGCCTCTCGATGACTACTAACAGAGGTACATAAAGGATCTATAGTCATCGAGAGGCTGCTACTGAGGAATCTAGGGCTACCAATAGACTCTCGATGACTATAGATCCTTTAAAAGGTACTTCTGTTGGTGGCCCAAGATTCCTTAATGGATCTATAGTCATTGAGAGGCTGTGACTAAGGTACTTCTGTTGGTGGTCCTAGATTCCTCAAAGGATCTATAATCATTGAGAGGCTGCAACTGAGGAATCTAGGGCTCCCAACAGAGGTATATAAAAGGATCTATAGTCTTTGAGAGGTTGCGACTAAGGTACTTCTGTTGGTGGCCCTAGATTCCTCAGTTGCAGCCTCTCAATGACTATAGATCCATTAAGGTACTTCTGTTGGTGGCCCTAAATTCCTCAGTTGCAGCCTTTTGAAGACTATAGATCCTTTATGTACCTCTGTTAGTCATCGAGAGGCTGCTATTGAAGAATCTAGGTCCACCACTAGAGGTATCTAAAGGATCTTTCAAGTTTGGTGGACCTAAATTCTTAATTAGTAGCCTCCCAGAGACATAGGTCCACCAACAGAGATATATAAAGGATCTTTTGCCATTGGGAGGCTACTAATGAAGAATCTAGGGATTAAAAAAAAAAAAAGGGGAGGTACATAAAAGGATCTATAGTCATTGAGAGTCTGTTGGTAGCAGACTCTCGATAACTATAGATCCTTTAAGGTACTTCTGTTGGTGGCCCTAGATTCCTCAAAAGATCTACTGTCATCCATAGGCTGCTACTGAAAAATATAGGGCCACCAACCATCTCTGTTGGGTACCTTGTGCCCCTAGCTTCTCTCCACAAGGTCAATAAACCCCAAGAAGACTAAAGGGGTAGGGGTGTCACCTCTAGGAAGCATCTCTGGATGTTACCTCCTGAGTTATTTGTCATGGCCCTCTGGATGTTATCGGAATGACTTGAAGAGGCCCTCTGAAAACATTCAGAGGCCCCCTGTGATCATTACCAGAGGGCCCCTTCAAATCAAACTGGAAATGATCACAGGGGCCCTCTGAATGTTTTCAGTTTGATTTGAAGGGGCCTTCTGGGGTTGACCTGAAGGGGGCCTTCTGGGGTTGACCTGAAGGGGGCCTTCTGGGGTTGACCTGAAGGGGGCCTTCTGGGGTTGACCTGAAGGGGGCCTTCTGGGGTTGACCTGAAGGGGGCCTTCTGGGGTTGACCTGAAGGGGGCCTTCTGGGGTTGACCTGAAGGGGGCCTTCTGGGGTTGACCTGAAGGGGCCTTCTGGATTGATTTGAAGGGAACCTCTAGATGGCAGATTTTCTAGACCGCAATCTAGCAAAGCATTTGGACGAAGCCACCCTTCCACCAATGATTCGGCATCACCAGACATGTTAATAAATAGTATTTTATTGTTTTTATTCTTTTCTTGTTTTAAAGGCATGCCCATCCAAAGCAAAGAATACGGAAAAATAAAACAGATAAAATAAAAGGACATTCCAGCCCATTCCCCACAAAATAAAGCTCAATGACCCACGTCCCGAGTACAAATCTACCAAATGCCCTTGTATGGGGTTTCTCTTTTTTTTTTGGCGAAGGAAGCAAAGACTTCCCGAAAGCCATGCATAGCAAAGCAAGGATTTACTGAGGGCGAAGCGGGGGGAATCGTTGGTCAGCCAGGAGCCCCGAAACGAAGCCGAGGTTGAACAGCCTGAACCCCCATCTGTTTACTGATTGTACGTGCAAGGTTCTAGTAGGGCAAGGGGAGGACAATAAAAGGTCCTGGCTTCCACCCCATAGCTTCCTCTACCATCTTCCAGCCGAGAGGGTGACCGTGCCAAATGGAAACCTCTCTCCACCCTGTTGTGTTCCTCTGCTCTTCTAGGACAAACCGCATCCGTTATTTCTTTGGCTTCTTGAAGATGTTGAGAGTCAGCTTCTTCTTGCTGGAACTTGGGTCGTTCTCTTCTCCGGTTGACCCGCTGTCATCCTCCGTTAGATTCTTTTTACCCGCCAGCTGAGGGATGCGCGTGCTCTTGTGGTTGTGTTTGGATTCTGTGCCGGGGGAGGGCGTTTCGGCCTCGGTGGAGCTGGGGCTGTGGGACCTCGACGAGTCAGAGTGGGACTGGACGGTTCCAACCATACTGATCTCCCCTAAGCTGGCTGATTTCTCCATCAGCTTCTTCTCCAGCTGAGGGCTCTCGGACAGTCTCTGTTGGAGGGTGCCCAAGTTAGATAGCTCCAGGTGGCGGTTGCCGCCATTGGGCGTTTGGCTGCTGGTTGGCAGCTCCTCCAGGGCCTTCTGGGTCACTTTCCCGCTGGGGATTTTGCTGTGCCGCAGCTCGCTCATGTATGGCAGAGAAGAATCGGAGTCTGAGTGACTCAAGTCCCTTGAATGAAACAAAAGAGAAGGTTAGAAGGAGAACATGAACCACCAAAACTGGTAACTGCAATAGATATGGGGGATGGTGGGTGTAGGAGGGTAAAAACAAAATGTCCAGGGGTGGACACAGGAGGGAGACATAACCGGGACAAATCCATAATTTGTATACTCTGAGTCTACCCTGCTCTAACTACCACCATGGATACAGCCCACGAGCTACAGGCACCGCCCACGAGGATCATTATAGACATCAAACCCATAATTTGTATATTCTTAGGCTTGGGTTTACCTCTGCCACCATGGATACTGCCCAAGAGCTACAGGCACCGCCCACGAGGATCATTATAGACATCAAACCCATAATTTGTATATTCTTAGGCTTGGGTTTACCTCTGCCACCATGGATACTGCCCAAGAGCTACAGGCACCGCCCACGAGGATCATTATGAACAAAACCAGAACAAATCCATCATAATTTGTATTTTCTGAGGCTCGGGGTCTACCCTGCTCTAACTGCCACCATGGATACAGCCCAAGAGCTACAGGTACCACCCACGAGGATCATTATTAGACCAGGGGTCTCCAAACTATGGCCCTACAGGTGTTGAACTGCAAGTCTCATGAGGACAGACTGACAACCACAGGCAAGACTCCCACAGGCAGAGGCATGGTGGGACTTGTAGTACTTCAACAGCTGGAGGGCCACAGTTTGGAGACCCCTGTTAGAGACAATAGAACCAGGAAAAATTAATCATAAATTTGTATATTCTGAAGCTTGGGGTCTACCCTGATCTAACTGACACCATGGATACTGCCCAAGAGCTACAGGCACCGCCCATGAGGATCATTATAGACAATAGGATATACAAATGATGGATTTGTCCTGGTTCTGAGGCTCAGGGTCTAACTCTGCCACCATGGATACTGCCCAATAACTACAGGCACCGCCCATGAGGGTCATTATAGACAATAGATCCTGAGCCTCAGAATATACAAATGATGGATTTGTCCTGGTTCTGAGGCTCAGGGTCTAACTCTGCCACCATGGATATTGCCCAATAACTACAGGCACCGCCCATGAGGGTCATTATAGATAATAGAATATACAAATGATGGATTAGTCCAGGTTCTGAGGCTCAGGGTCCAACTCTGCCACTATGGATATTGCCCAATAACTACAGGCACCACCCATGAGGGTCATTATAGATAATAGAACCAGGACAAATCCATCATTTGTATATTCTGAGGCTCAGGGTCTACCTCTGCCACCTTGGATATTGTCCAATAGCTACAGGCACCGCCCACGAGGATCGTTATGGTCAATCATACCCTGGCTGAGGCATGAAGAGAGAAGGAAGGTAATTCTCAGCCTCCAAGGTGGGCAGAGACACATGGCAGTGTACAGGCAATAGAATAAAACACGCTTCGTGTTCGAGGAATATTCCTCCCTGTTGATGGTGACCTTTGTAGTCGTCTCTGATTGCAAAAAGTCGATGTTGAAATGCTGCTGGCAGTGAGGGGGGGGGAGGGGGAAGGGCGTCTTACTTCCTTCACTCAAAACAATGGAGGGGCCTCAGCACCTGTGATGAAGACTTCTCTAGTCAAGGTACTACAACTCCCAGCGTGCCTTGTGGGGACCTGTAGCTGTGCTAGAGACGACCCAAGTGCCGGCCTACCAGCAGAGGGACCGGCAGTGAGAGGGTTAATGATTCGGCATCTTGTCCCCGGAGCAGGAAACAGACACTTCCTGTGTGCCAACCGCACTGCAACGTGCACCCCGCCCAACCGCGCACCGACACCCCAACCACCTGCTACAGACTATGTCAGCGCCATAAACATCTGGGGGGGAGGGGGGTATTAGAGTGCAAGCTCCTCTGGTGCAGAATTGAGGATGGAGAATGGCATCTTCCAGGTTGAATGTAATACACGGCACCAAAAACTGACAGGACGAGTCGCATGAAGTCCATTCTCTCTCCTGGGATATGAATCTGGTCAGGTAAGTCGCAGAGGGGGATGGTAATCAGTTTCAGCTGCTTTGGTGGTCATGAAATCACCAACAGGGGCACTAGATGGGCAACAATGAGACGACCCCCAAAACAGGAATGGTGTTACAGGTGGAGGCCACTGACATTTCTCCCTCCTCATCTTCCCTGACTGTCTCTCACTGGTTCTGCATTTGGCTCGGGTCAGTGTCACTACTGGTACCATGAGGCCATACCTGGACCCTACAGAGGTCACACAGGCAGTCCAACTCCTCCAGGATGGCACATCAATACCTGCCATTGCCAGAAGGTTTGCTGTGTCTCCCAGCACAGTCTCAAGAGCACGGAGGAGGATCCAGGAGACGAGAGCACGGAGGAGATTCCGGGAGACGAGAGCACGGAGGAGATTCCGGGAGACGAGAGCACGGAGGAGATTCCGGGAGACAAGAGCACGGAGGAGATTCCGGGAGACGAGAGCACGGAGGAGATTCCAGGAGACAAGAGCACGGAGGAGATTCCAGGAGACAAGAGCACGGAGGAGATTCCAGGAGACAGGCAGTTCCTCTAGGAGGGCTGGACAGGGCCGTAGAAGGTCCTTAACCCACCAGCAGGACCGGTATCTGCTCCTTTGTGGAAGGAGGAACAGGATGAGCCCTGCCAGAGCCCTACAGAATGACCTCCAGCAGGCCACTGGTTTGAATGTCTCTGACCAAAGAATCAGAAACAGACTTCATGAGGGTGGCCTGAGGGCCCGACGTCCCCTAGTGGGCCCTGTGCTCACTGCCCGGCACCATAGAGCTGGATTGGCATTGGCCATTGAACCCCAGAATTGGCAGGTCCACCACTGGCGCCCTGTGCTTTCCACAGATGAGAGCAGGTTCCCCCTGAGCACATGTGACAGACGTGAAAGGGTCTGGAGAAGCCGTGGAGAACGTTCTGCTGCCTGGAACATGGTTCAGCATGACCGCCTTGGTGGTGGGTCAGTGATGGTCTGGGGGGGCATCTCCAGGGAGGGACACACAGATCTCTACAGGCTAGACAATGGCCCCCTGACTGCCATTAGGTATCGGGATGAAATCCTTGGACCCATTGTAAGACCCTATGCTGGTGAAGTGGGTCCAGGGTTCCTCCTGGTGCGGTGGGTCTCGGGTTCCTCCTGGTGCGGTGGGTGCCGGGGTCCTCCTGGTGCGGCGGGTCCTGGGTTCCTCCTGGTGCGGCGGGTCCTGGGTTCCTCCTGGTGCAGACAATGCCCGGCCTCATGTGGGGGGAGTATGCAGGCAGTTCCTGGAGGATGAAGGAATTGATACCACTGAATGGCCCCCACGCTCACCTGACCTAAATCCAATAGAACCCCTCTGGGATGTCATGTTTCGGTCCATCCGACGCCCCCAGGTTGCACCTCAGACTGTCCAGGAGCTCAGTGATGTCCTGGTCCAGATCTGGGAGGAAATCCCCCAGGACACCATCCGTGGTGTCATTAGGACCCTCCCCCGATGTTGCCAGGCATGCATACAAGCACGTGGGGGCCACACAGACTACTGAGGGCCATTCTGAGTTGCTGCAATGACATTTCACCAACATGGACTCACCTGCTGCATCATTCCTTCACTTTGATGGGAATGATCGACCTACAGAGGACTGAATTCACAGACACCCCGAAAATCAAATGATGGGGGGGTCCTTACGTTCCTCACCCATCCCCCGTCCATGTCAGTATAGAGATCCAGCAGGAGACTCCTCCCCATTGGGATCTGATGGGTTCTCAGAGTCTTCCTCTCATTGGTGGAGCCGTGTGTAGAAGTAATGAGAGTGGCTTTAGCATCTGGGGAATCCGGGAATGACTCCGCCCATCACCCAGAAGGGGGTCATTGTCAGACCCTGCACCCTCTCACACCCCCCTCCCCCCACGTCATCCCGGGAAGGGTTTCCGGAGGATGGGATCTCGGAGGTCGGCTCTGGCGTCTCATGTTTAGTATGAAATGGATACGGCGGTGACCTTGGCGGGGGACTCTCTGCACTCCGATACCTGTGGGCTCCGTGTTCTGCACGCACCCAGACCCGCCTGGACACCCTCCATGCAGCCTTGACACCCTCCATGTCACCTCTATTAACCCTTCCACCCCCCCCGAGCACTCAGACTGTACAATACTAGATAGAAAAATGCACAAAATGACACTCAGAGCACTTGGGATTATTAGTAGATTAGAGGAAACCCACAAAAACTATGTGCTGACCCTCCTGGGGGGGAGGAACCCAGCAAAGAGCCAATCAGCAGACTGCAACACCCATGTGTAGGCCCCCCCGACCCCCAACATTTCCATGTGAATTCCAAGATGTGAAATCAGTTCCACAAGGGAGGTCCTTGAGGTGCCACAAAGACACGGGACAGATGACCTCCTTCCTCCTGCCGGTGACCCCTCTAGTGATAGATCTATATAGAGGAATCGGGACCTCCTTCCTCCTGCCGGTGACCCCTCTAGTGATAGGATCTATATAGAGGAATCAGGACCTCCTTCCTCCTGCCGGTGACCCCTCTAGTGATAGGATCTATATAGAGGAATCGGGACCTCCTTCCTCCTGCCGGTGACCCCTCTAGTGATGGGATCTATATAGAGGAATCGGGACCTCCTTCCTCCTGCCGGTGACCCCTCTAGTGATAGGATCTATATAGAGGAATCGGGACCTCCTTCCTCCTGCCGGTGACCCCTCTAGTGATAGATCTATATAGAGGAATCGGGACCTCCTTCCTCCTGCCGGTGACCCCTATAGTGATATAAAGATCTATATAGAGGAATCGGGACCTCCTTCCTCCTGCCGCTGACCCCTCTAGTGATAGGATCTATATAGAGGAATCGGGACCTCCTTCCTCCTGCCGGTGACCCCTATAGTGATATAAAGATCTATATAGAGGAATCGGGACCTCCTTCCTCCTGCCGCTGACCCCTCTAGTGATAGGATCTATATAGAGGAATCGGGACCTCCTTCCTCCTGCCGGTGACCCCTCTAGTGATAGATCTATATAGAGGAATCAGGACCTCCTTCCTCCTGCCGGTGACCCCTCTAGTGATAGGATCTATATAGAGGAATCAGGACCTCCTTCCTCCTGCCGGTGACCCCTCTAGTGATAGATCTATATAGAGGAATCAGGACCTCCTTCCTCCTGCCGGTGACCCCTCTAGTGATAGGATCTATATAGAGGAATCGGGACCTCCTTCCTCCCGCCGGTGACCCCTCTAGTTATAGATCTATATAGAGGAATCAGGACCTCCTTCCTCCTGCCGGTGACCCCTCTAGTGATATATAGATCTATAGAGAGGAATCGGGACCTCCTTCCTCCCGCCGGTGACCCCTCTAGTGATAGATCTATATAGAGGAATCAGGACCTCCTTCCTCCTGCCGGTGACCCCTCTACTGATAGGATCTATATAGAGGAATCAGGACCTCCTTCCTCCTGGCGGTGACCCCCCAGTGACGTAAAGATCTATATAGAGGATTCAGGACCCCCAGAATAATTCTATAGCCTTTCCACTTCCCCGTCACGCTGGTATACATCTACAGAAGGTTAGAAGGAAATTTGTGGGGCGTCACATCATGCATTCCCCCCCAACAGGAGGGACCACAAGCATTCCTGGAAGCGGGGGCCCCTGGATGAGGCTCAGGTTAGTATTGAACACTTGGAGGCACACTCATGCAGAAATACCCAACGCTGGGGGAGCGAGCAGGCATCCCGGAGGTGACGTCTGGAGGGGGCAGGTCAGGAAGAGAGTCCATCTGCAGATAGTAAGTGGTGGAGTGGTGATAGTAGACGGGATGGGATCCGGGTGGAGGGGGAGGGGGAGCGGAGAAGGGGGGACCTGGAGCCGGGGAAGGGTTGGAAGAACTGGAGGGGTGGTGATCAGAGCTGAAGGACTGTCCGTGAGAGAGGCTGCGCATTCGGTGAAGGGAGACTTTGCTGGGCCGGTAATGGATGGCCGGTGGGGTGGCTTCGCTCTGGCTCACTACGTAACCTTCTACCAACCTCTGCGATCCCATGGTGGAATGCCCGGAGTCCACGTGCCGCTGCCGCAGGCTGGCCAGGTTGGGTGCTGTGGAGAAACAACGACACAATGAGATGGTGGAAGTGGCCCATCGATGAGTCCTTCAACTTGCTGGGTGTTCCTGGTGATTCTCCTGGACATGGAAGTGGAGGAGGTTCTACCCCTCGAAGGTTCAGGAGAACCGAGCAGGAACCGGCAGCAAGGAGACATCCTCATCTTGTGGTCTACCCTCATCTCCCAGCATGCAGTGTGCCCAGACTGTGTGAACATGCCGAGGTAAACAAGCCATGCAAGACTCTGGAGGACAATTCTACGGAGCTGGAAGAAGTCTTCATCCATTCCTGGAAGAGGAGAAGAAGCAGGACCGCCTACAGAGGACAGACGTGATTGGTGTGTGGAGGGTGGACCACTAGAGGTCTTATTAGTAGGTGGTACAGAACCTGAGCAGATGAGGAGGAGAGGTCACCTACCGGACGTCACCTACCGGACGTCACAACCATCAGAGATACAAGCAGCTGAAGTTACGTACAAGTCTCCACTTTTCCCAACAACTGAGCTGGACGTCTCCTCATTGGTGACGGAAGAGGAAGGCTCCCCCTATTGGTTACAGAAGAGGAAGGCTCCCCCTATTGGTTACAGAAGAGGAAGGCTCCCCCTATTGGTTACAGAAGAGGAAGGCTCCCCCTATTGGTTACAGAAGAGGAAGGCGCCCCCTATTGGTTACGGAAGAGGAAGGCTCCCCCTGCTGGTGACGGAAGAGGAAGGCTCCTCCTATTGGTTACGGAAGAGGAAGGCGCCCCCTATTGGTTACAGAAGAGGAAGGCTCCCCCTGCTGGTGACGGAAGAGGAAGGCTCCTCCTATTGGTTACGGAAGAGGAAGGCTCCCCCTGCTGGTTACGGAAGAGGAAGGCTCCTCTCATTGGTTACAGAAGAGGAAGGCTCCCTCTATTGGTTAGCTGCTCAACTTCAGCGGTCCCGTCCTCTGATGGCAGCTCTGTGGATCTCTTCTCATTCTATGTGCAGCTTCTTCGGTTCTGTGATGGGCTTTCCCCTGATGACGTCATGTGATGACTTCATACATTGACCTCATCCCTAGGACCCTCAGAAATGTAGGTTTACTCCGAAGACCCCACAGCCCGCCAGGACCCCCCCCTTCCTTAGAACTACCTGATCACACCCTGGACACCCCCCCCCTCCCCCATCCAGACCCATCTGGTCACACCCTGGACACCCCCCCCCCTCCCCCATCCAGACCCATCTGATTAGCCCCTGGACACCCTTCCCCCATCTAGACCCATCTGGTCACACCCTGGACACCCCCCCCCCCCTCCCCACCCATCTGGTCACACCCCCTCCCCCATCCAGACCCATCTGGTCACACCCCCTCCCCCATCCAATTAGCCCCTGGCCACCCCCCCCTCCCCCATCCAGACCCATCCGATTAGCCCCTGGCCACCCCCCCCTCCCCCATCCAGACCCATCCGATTAGCCCCTGGCCACCCCCCCCTCCCCCCAACTGTCCCCTCCCAGGCTCCCCCCACGCAGACCCATTTGATCACCCCTGAACCCCCCCCCCGGACAGCCCAGCAGGGGGCGCTGTCAGTGAAGGCAGAAAGGGTCAGAGAGCGGAGAAGTGACAGTTGGAGATCTACCAGCCATGTGACAGGAAGTGAGAAACATTCCGCCAAACCCGTAAACTTCCAGAGGGCGGAGTCTTCGGAGCAGGTGGAGGGGCGCTCGCTGTATCTGCGTCCCATCAGCCACGCGGCATCTGTCTCAACCAATGAGGGGGGAGAATGAGGCGGGGGGGCGGGGACAAGATGGTCTCCCTATCACTAATTCAGTTCTGGGCGGAGCTCGACACCCCCTCCCCCATTCCACGCCGACATTCCAGGCTCCTCCCACCTGACCGTACAGAGAAGTGAGACTACTAGAGGCGGGATGGGGGATTGGACGCCAGGAGATGGTACAACATGGCGGCAGGTGGGTGAGAACCAATCAAATCTGTGGATTGAAGAGGACCGGTCCCACCCCCGCACTTACCCTCTGGAGCTCCTCTCCGGTGACCCCGGATCCCAACACACACCCAGCACAACGGGGGGGCGGGCGCCCAGCGCAACGGAGGGGGAGGGAGCGCAACGGAGGAGGGGCGCCCAGCGCAACAAAAGGGGGGCCCAGCGCAGAATTAAAGGGCCGGCACACCCAAATGACAACAAAACTGACAACTGCAAACCTCCCCAATATAACCCCCCCCCAAGGGAAGAAAGACGGTCCCCCGTTATACCCCACCCCCCCCAAGGGAAGGAAGACAGTCCCCCGTTATACCCCCCCCCCCAAGGGAAGGAAGACGGTCCACTGTTATACCCCCCCCCCAAGGGAAGGAAGACGGTCCCCTGTTAAACCCCCCCCCCCCCAGGGAAGGAAGACAGTCCCCCGTTAAACCCTCCCCCCCACAAGGGAAGGAAAACTGTCCCCCGTTATACCCCCCCAAGGGAAGGAAAACTGTCCCCTGTTATACCCCCCCCCCCCCCCTCTACACCCCACGTCACATGACCTTCTGATGGAGACTACAACAGGCCGTACTGACACTTCACAGACACAGCTCACTGCTGCCACCATCAGGACACCCACGCCGGGTGCATGTAGGCAGGAAGTGACTGCAAAGAGGCTGCAGGAGATGTAACAAAAGAGCAAAAAAAAATGTTTTCCATAAATGTGGCCCCCAACTGACTTCCGGGTCCCCCCGCTGACTTCCGCCCCCCCCCCCCGGCCTGGGAAGTGCCACGTCTAAACCTTTTCCGCGTAGCGGCCCTTTACACACCGTAGCAGCACACCACTCTCCACACGCAGGCAGGGGCCCCCAGCAGGGGCCGATGGCACTTACACTGCATGCTGATGGGGGACACAATCTCCTCATCAAGGTCGTCCAGGTCATCGGTCATGATAAAGTGGGTGGGGGCAGGCCGGGCCCCGCCCATCAGACTGGGGTCGATGTTCAGCGACGTCATCAGGACGTGGATTCCGGGGTTGTTGACGATCTGGAAGCCGCAGAGAGTCTCGATCTGCTGCCAGCGATGGAGGCGTTCCCGGAGCGCCGCGGTCACCTCGCTCAGCGCTTGCCTAGGAGGAGGGGGAGGGGAGAAGGTGAGACGCCGCGGAACGCAAACATGGAGGAAACGTATTAATCGATCGATATTCATGGCGGCAGGAGAGGTGCGATCCTGCCAATCGCTCATTTACATTTCCAGCCAGCAGATGGCGCTCCTTCTATATGTTAACCAACCAAATCCTAACCGCTCTGCTGAAAAGTCACATGTAACCGCCTGCCTCCCGCGCCAATTCTGACATCCTCCGCCCCACACGCACAAAACCACTTCCAACCGCCACAGTTGTATTTTCTTTAAGGCCCTGGAGGATAAAATGGCGGGTGTCGCGATGGTTTTATGTCACGCGTTATTTAAAACGACATTTTTTGGGGGAAAATATACACTTTAACGAATTCTAACGCACATTAACACCCGATTTTTAGGTGACGTATAAAAGATGGCGACACGCCGAGTGAACAGACGCCAGACGCGTCACGCTTTAACACTGCGCCCGTGGACCGGCGACAGACTTCATCTCCACAGCCCACGCTTTGCAGTCCTTTACAGGCTCCTCAAGCCTCTCACCCCCACGTCCTTCCGTCCCGTCAAACTCTCACCCCCACGTCCTTCCGTCCCGTCAAACTCTCACCCCCACGTCCTTCCGTCCCTTCCTCAAGCCTCTCCCCCCCCACGTCCTTCCGTCCCTTCCTCAAGCCTCTCCCCCCCACGTCCTTCCGTCCCTTCCTCAAGCCTCTCACCCCACTGTCCTTCCGTCCCATCAAACCTCTCATCCCCACGTCCTTCTGTCCCTTCCTCAAGCCTCTCACCCCCACGTCCTTCCGTCCCGTCAAACCTCTCACCCCCACGTCCTTCCGTCCCTTCCTCAAGCCTCTCACCCCCACGTCCTTCCGTCCCTTCCTCAAGCCTCTCACCCCCACCTCCTTCCGTCCCTTCCTCAAGCCTCTCACCCCCACGTCCTTCCGTCCCTTCCTCAAGCCTCTCCCCCCCCACGTCCTTCCGTCCCTTCCTCAAGCCTCTCCCCCCCACGTCCTTCCGTCCCTTCCTCAAGCCTCTCCCCCCCACGTCCTTCCGTCCCTTCCTCAAGCCTCTCACCCCCACGTCCTTCCGTCCCTTCCTCAAGCCTCTCACCGCCACGTCCTTCCGTCCCGTCAAACCTCTCATCCCCATGTCCTTCCGTCCCTTCCTCAAGCCTCTCCCCCCCACGTCCTTCCGTCCCTTCCTCAAGCCTCTCACCCCCACGTCCTTCCGTCCCTTCCTCAAGCCTCTCACCCCACTGTCCTTCCGTCCCATCAAACCTCTCATCCCCACGTCCTTCTGTCCCTTCCTCAAGCCTCTCACCACCACGTCCTTCCGTCCCGTCAAACCTCTCATCCCCACGTCCTTCCGTCCCTTCCTCAAGACTCTCACCCCCACGTCCTTCTGTCCCTTCCTCAAGTCTCTCACCCCCACGTCCTTCCGTCCCAGCAAACCTCTCATCCCCACGTCCTTCCGTCCCTTCCTCAAGCCTCTCACCCCACTGTCCTTCCGTCCCATCAAACCTCTCATCCCCACGTCCTTCTGTCCCTTCCTCAAGCCTCTCACCGCCACGTCCTTCCATCCCGTCAAACCTCTCATCCCCATGTCCTTCCGTCCCTTCCTCAAGCCTCTCACCCCACCGTCCTTCCGTCCCGTCAAACCTCTCATCCCCACGTCCTTCTGTCCCTTCCTCAAGCCTCTCACCGCCACGTCCTTCCATCCCATCAAACCTCTCATCCCCACGTCCTTCCGTCCCTTCCTCAAGCCTCTCACCCCCACGTCCTTCCGTCCCTTCCTCAAGCCTCTCACCCCCACGTCCTTCCGTCCCTTCCTCAAGCCTCTCACCCCCACGTCCTTCCGTCCCTTCCTCAAGCCTCTCACCTCCACGTCCTTCCGTCCCAGCGTCCCGTCAAACCACCTCTCGTCCCCGCGTCGTTCCATCCCGTCAAACCACCTCTCGTCCCCCCGTCCTTCCGTCTCAGCAAACCTCTCGTCCCCCCGTCCTTCCGTCTCAGCAAACCTCTCGTCCCCCCGTCCTTCCATCCCGTCAAACCTCTCGTCCTTCCGTCCCTTCCTCAAACCTCACACCCCCACGTCCTTCCGTCCCATCAAACCTCTCACCCCCACGTCCTTCCGTCCCATCAAACCTCTCACCCCCACGTCCTTCCGTCTCATCAAACCTCTCACCCCCACGTCCTTCCGTCCCAGCAATACACAGACAGAAGATGGACATCCATAAGACGAACACAAGGGAAGATAAACGATGGGATGGGGGAGAGGATGGGGGGGGGGGGGGGGAACGACACCTCAACAAAAGGAGGCTGGATCCTACAGGTCAGGATATCGTATGGAAAAAATGGACGTTCTTTGGAGGTCAGATTTTGGACAGAGAGGACAACTGGTACTCAAGAGGCATGAAAGAGGCCATCTACGTCCCACCATCAACGAACGTGGGAACCATCAACAAACGCGGGAATCATGAACACGGGAACCTCCATCAAACGCGGGAATCATGAACACGGGAACCACAATCAACAAACGCGGGAATCATGAACACGGGAACCACCATCAAAGAATACTGGAATCATGAACATGGGAACCACCATCAACAAACGCGGGAACCATGAACACGGGAACCACCATCAACAAACGCGGGAACCATGAACACGGGAACCACCATCAATGAACAAGGGAACGACCATCAACAAATGCGGGAATCATGAACACGGGAACAACCATCAACGAACACGGGAATCAATGAACACGGGAACCACAATCAATGAACACGGGAACCACCATCAACAAACGCAGGAATCATGAACATGGGAACCATCATCAACAAACGCGGGAATCATGAACACGGGAACCATCATCAACAAACGCGGGAATCATGAACACGGGAACCACCATCAATGAACACGGGAACAACCATCAACAAACGCGGGAATCGTGAACACGGGAACAACCATCAATGAACACGGGAACAACCATCAATGAACACGGGAACAACCATCAATGAACACGGGAACAACCATCAACGAACACTGGAATCACGAACGTGGGAAACCGCCATCAACGAACGCGGGAACCGCCATCAACGAACGCGGGAACCGCCATCAACGAACGCGGGAACCGCCATCAACGAACGCGGGAACCGCCATCAACGAACGCGGGAACCGCCATCAACGAACGCGGAAACCGCCATCAACGAACGCGGAAACCGCCATCAACGAACGCGGAAACCGCCATCAACGAACGCGGAAACCGCCATCAACGAACGCGGAAACCACCATCAACGAACGCGGAAACCACCATCAACGAACGCGGAAACCACCATCAACGAACGCGGGAATCATGAACACTGGAACCACCATCAACGAACACGGGAACCACCAATGAACACGGGATCCACCATTAACTAACACTGGAATCATGAACATGGAACCCACCATCAATGAACACGGGAACCACCATCAATGAACATTAGAATCATGAACACGGGAACCACCAATGAACACGGGAACCACCATGAACGAACACTGGAATCATGAACATGGAACCCACCATCAATGGAACTACCATCAATGAACATTAGAATCATGAACACGGGAACCACCAATGAACACGGGAACCACCATGAACGAACACTGGAATCATGAACATGGAACCCACCATCAATGGAACCCACCATCAATGAACAGGGTTGGGGGCCTTCAACACCGAGTGTTTTCCACGTTAGACCGTTTTATCTTCTCTACCAACAATTCACAACTGTAGACACGTGACTAGGAGGATTACCACCTATGCAGACACCAAGGACAGGGTGATGTCACTACAAGGGGGGGGTGGGGGGGTGTTGGTGGATCTGCAACTCACACCTTCCACCCTGTTCTTGGACAATCCACATCTACACCTTCCATGATGATTGTATGAAGGTGTCCCGTGTGGATAGGTACCGGGGTATCTTCCCGACACAAGGAAGTGGAGAAGCTACAAAATGTCTTCACCATTCCAGAACAAGTCCGGGTGGGTGGCACCACCTACCACCAGCTTTGGTTTTAGATCTGCTCTAGGTTCCATCTTACTTTGCTGAAAGGATTTTATGGTCCACGTCATCCAGGGAGGAGCTGTGAGCCACGTGGAACGTCCCGAACAAAGTGTTCCTCTTCTTCTTTATCTTCTCTGCCTAGGAGACAAGACCAAAGCAATGAGAGAGCGCCCCCCGGAGGTCAGAGCTTTGTAGTACGAGGGGGAATTCTGCCAATTCATAAAGTAACTCGAGGCATTTCCCCTTCTTCGGTAACCCCAAACCAATCTCCAGTGTAGATCCATCTTTCCTAACCTTTCACCCCTGAGGAACCAATAAAACCAGTTCTCAGTCTTGGGAAAACCCTTGTAACACCAGTTCACTGGGGGGAGGGGTCAGTGGGAAGCCACAGGACCAAGGTAGTGATGTCACCACTGGTGGCATCAGTGCTGGCTGCAATGGAGGCACAGCGAGTATAAGGGGTTAGGGGGAACCTTAGAGCTTGAACCCTCAAGGTATGAAGGTCTTCAAGGATGACCGTCCAACTGTGTGCATTTCGGAATCTCCAGCTCTCGGTCTCAGAGTCGGGGATCAGGGTTGGTGGTGTTACTCCCTCGTATTCTCTCCCATGTCAGCCCAGATGGAAGGCCCCCCATAGAGTCTCCTGCCTGAGCTCAGGGCAGACAAATCCTGACGGCCCATCATTTGTGTGTCTTATGAGCTGAGCTCAGGCAGGAATCAGGACACCCTCTTGGGGGCCCTAAAGCCCGATACAATGAAGCCACCCCCCAGCTAGAACAGCTATAATAACCCGAGACTAGATATACCAGGTACCTGCTGAGACATCCCACCAATGGCGGCCTCTCCCTCCCCTCCCCCAATAGCAGCTTTCCACCAATGTTATTGGAGGATCTCCCCCATGGTGTCCTCACACCGCGCTCCGACACCCCCAATCAGAAGAGATTCCATTGGATGACCCCCCCCCAGGTCTCACCCCTTCCTTGGCCAGCAACAGCTGCTTCTCGGCGTTCTGCTTCTTGATGTTGTAGTATTGGACCTCCACCTCGTGCGTCAACTGCAACCACTTCTGGAGGGACTCCGGAGCCGACCAACTGCTGTGCGACTCCAACTCCTTCTCCGCATTGCGCAGAGCCATCCGCACCTGACGAGGTCACATGGAGACGGTTAGAGAGGACACACCCACCTGATCCCGGGTCACCTGGGTGGGAGGAACCAACGTCTGGACAGTGTGTTGTCATAGAGACGGTTAGAGAGGACACACCCACCTGATCCCAAGTCACCTGGGTGGGAGGAACCAATGTCTGGAGGCTTTGTATCGTCAGAGACGGTTGGAGAGGACACACCCACCAGATCCCAGGTCACCCAGGTGGGAGGAACCAACGTCTGGAGGCTTTGTGTTGTCATAGAGACGGTTAGAGAGGACACACCCACCTGATCCCAGGTCATCTGGGTAGGAGGAACCAACGTCTGGACAGTGTGTTGTCCTAGAGACGGTTAGAGAGGACACACCCACCTGATCCCGGGTCACCTGGGTTGGAGGAACAAACGTCTGGAGGCTTTGTGTTGTCATAGAGACGGTTAGAGAGGACACACCCACCTGATCCCGGGTCACCTGGGTGGGAGGAACAAACGTCTGGAGGCTTTGTGTTGTCATAGACACGGTTAGAGAGGGCACACCCACCTGATCCTGGGTCACCTGGGTGGGAGGGACCAAAATCTGGAGGCTTTGTATCATCCTAGAGACGGTTAGAGAGGACACACCCACCTGATCCCGGGTCACCTGGGTGGGAGGAACCAATGTCTGGAGGCTTTGTATCGTCACAGACGGTTGGAGAGGACACACCCACCAGATCCCAGGTCACCCGGGTGGGAGAAACCAATGTCTGGAGGCTTTGTATCATCAGAGATGGTCAGAGAGGACACACCCACCTGATCCCGGGTCACCTGGGTGGGAGGGACCAACGTCTGGAGGCTTTGTATCGTCATAGAGATGGTTAGAGAGGACACACCCACCTGGGGCAGGGACTTTGACAGTGTTAAAGGGCACTGTAGCCAATGACCATGTGCAGCATGTGTGGGGGTGTGGCTACAAGGGGGCGGTGCTGGAACAAGGGAAGCCCCACACTCGGATGTAGAAGATGGAGTTCAGAGACCCCCAACACACAGCACACACCGGAGGGCGCTATCACCTGCTCCAGCTCCTGCTCTGCATACTTCTGGCGGCTCAGCTCGTTCTCCGTCCCCTCCCGGAGCTCCCGCAACCTCTGCGCCTCCTGCTTGGCCAACTGGATCTCATTCTGCAGCTTCTTCTCCAGATGGACCTTCTCCACCTCCACCGTCCGGTGCTCCTCCTGGGCCTTCTGCAGCCTGAAACACAAAGATGGCCGCTTACTACCCCGGCCTTCCACCCCGGGGGTCTCCGAGACAAGGGAGGCTGAGGCAGGGGCTGATCTGTGGCCAACATTTGTGAGCTCCACCAAGAACTGATCATCTATGAAGGAACATCTCAGTCCAGGAAGATGGTGACCTTGGATGATGGCTGGAGATCAGCTTTACCTGTGAGTATGGAGGTTCAGTAATGGTCTGTCTGGGTCCAAGTCCTGAACTTCATAGGAGTGGGGAGGACTACCGGGGAGCCCGCCACCCCCACAGGGACCGCCGGGGAGCCCGCCACCCCCACACGGACCCCGCCACCCCCACAGGGACCGCCGGGGAGCCCGCCACCCCCACAGGGACCGCCGGGGAGCCCGCCACCCCCACACGGACCGCCGGGGAGCCCGCCACCCCCACACGGACCGCCAAAGGAGCCCGCCACCCCCCCACGGAACCTGCCACCCCCATACGGACCACCGGGGAGCCCGCCACCCCCACACGGAACCCGCAACCCCCACACGGACCACCAAAGGAGCCCACCACCCCCACACGGACCACCAAGGAGCCCGCCACCCCCGCACGGACCACCGGGGAGCCTGCCACCCCCACACGGACCCGCCACCCCCACACGGACCACCAAAGGAGCCCACCACCCCCACACGGACCACCAAGGAGCCCACCACCCCCACACGGACCACCAAGGAGCCCACCACCCCCACACGGACCACCAAGGAGCCCACCACCCCCACACGGACCACCAAGGAGCCCACCACCCCCACACGGAACCCGCCACCCCCACACGGACCACCGGGGAGCCCGCCACCCCCACACGGACCACCGGGGAGCCCGCCACCCCCACACGGACCACCGGGGAGCCCGCCACCCCCACACGGACCACCGGGGAGCCCCATACAGACCACCAGGGAGCCCGCCAGCCCCACACGGAACCCGCAACCCCCACACGGACCACCAAAGGAGCCCACCACCCCCACACGGACCACCAAGGAGCTCACCACCCCCACACGGACCACCGGGGAGCCCGCCACCCCCACACGGACCACCGGGGAGCCCGCCACCCCCAAACGAACCACCGGGGAGCCCGCCACCCCCACACGGAACCCGCCACCCCCACACGGACCACCAAGGAGCCCACCACCCCCCACACGGAACCCGCCACCCCCACACGGACCACCAAGGAGCCCACCACCCCCCACACGGAACCCGCCACCCCCACACGGACCACCAAGGAGCCCACCACCCCCACACGGAACCCGCCACCCCCACACGGACCACCAAGGAGCCCACCACCCCCACACGGAACCCGCCACCCCCACACGGACCACCAAGGAGCCCACCACCCCCACCCCGGACCCCTAAAGAGCCCGCTCTAGAATTCTCCACATTCCAGACCAATATAACCCATACAGAATATTGCCCCCCCCTCCCTCCCCCCACAGGCAGCACTGTGCACAGCCGGCCACTAGGGGGCAGAATGATGACACTGGAGGGTGTCATGACCTGTGATCTCCAGAGAGGGGGGGGGGGGGGCCTGGAGGGGAAATGTACCCAGAAGGGTCAGACTATGAAATAGCAGGATGGAGGAGCTGGGCCAGCACAGACAGTAAATCACACCCCCCCTCCCCAGGAGAGGAGAAGACACAGTAGGATGGAGGAGCTGGGCCAGCACAGACAGTAAACACCCCCCCTCCCCCCCCAGGAGAGGAGAGGACACGGTAGGGTAGAGGAGCTGGGCCAGCACAGACAGTAATCACCCCCCCCCCCCAGGAGAGGAGAGGACACGGTAGGATGGAGGAGCTGGGCCAGCACAGCCAGTAATCACCCCCCAGGAGAGGACACGGTAGGATGGAGGAGCTGGGCCAGCACAGACAGTAATCACACCCCCCCCAGGAGAGGAGAGGACACGGTAGGGTAGAGGAGCTGGGCCAGCACAGACAGTAAATCACACCCCCCCTCCCCAGGAGAGGACACGGTAGGGTAGAGGAGCTGGGCCAGCACAGACAGTAATCACCCCCCCCCCCAGGAGAGGAGAGGACACGGTAGGATGGAGGAGCTGGGCCAGCACAGACAGTAATCACCCCCCCAGGAGAGGAGAGGACACGGTAGGATGGAGGAGATGGGCCAGCACAGACAGTAATCACACCCCCCCAGGAGAGGACACGGTAGGATGGAGGAGCTGGGCCAGCACAGACAGTAATCACCCCCCCCCCAGGAGAGGAGAGGACACGGTAGGATGGAGGAGCTGGGCCAGCACAGACAGTAATCACACCCCCCAGGAGAGGACATGGTAGGATGGAGGAGCTGGGCCAGCACAGACAGTAATCACACCTCCCAGGAGAGGACACGGTAGGATGGAGGAGCTGGGCCAGCACAGACAGTAATCACCCCCTCAGGAGAGGAGAAGACATGGTAGGATGGAGGAGCTGGGCCAGCACAGACAGTAATCACCCCCCCCAGGAGAGAAGACACGGTAGGATGGAGGAGCTGGGCCAGCACAGACAGTAATCACCCCCCCCAGGAGAGGAGAGGACACGGTAGGATGGAGGAGCTGGGCCAGCACAGACAGCAATCACCCCCCCAGGAGAGGAGAAAACACGGTAGGATGGAGGAGCTGGGCCAGCACATACCGTAATCACCCCCCCCCCCCAGGAGAGGAGAAGACACGGTAGGATGGAGGAGCTGGGCCAGCACAGACAGTAATCACCCCCCCCAGGAGAGGAGAGGACACGGTAAGATGGAGGAGCTGGGCCAGCACAGACAGTAATCACCCCCCCCCTCCCCAGGAGAGGAGAGGACACGGTAGGGTAGAGGAGCTGGGCCAGCACAGACAGTAAACACCCCCCCCAGGAGAGGAGAGGACACGGTAGGGTAGAGGAGCTGGGCCAGCACAGACAGTAATCACCCCCCCCCCCAGGAGAGGAGAGGACACGGTAGGATGGAGGAGCTGGGCCAGCACAGACAGTAATCACCCCCCCCCCAGGAGAGGAGAGGACACGGTAGGGTAGAGGAGCTGGGCCAGCACAGACAGTAATCACACCCCCCCAGGAGAGGAGAGGACACGGTAGGGTAGAGGAGCTGGGCCAGCACAGACAGTAATCACCCCCCCAGGAGAGGAGAGGACACGGTAGGATGGAGGAGCTGGGCCAGCACAGACAGTAATCACCCCCCCCCCCCAGGAGAGGACACGGTAGGATGGAGGAGCTGGGCCAGCACAGACAGTAATCACCCCCCCAGGAGAGGAGAGGACACGGTAGGATGGAGGAGCTGGGCCAGCACAGACAGTAATCACACCCCCAGGAGAGGAGAGGACACGGTAGGATGGAAGAGCTGGGCCAGCACAGACAGTAAACACCCCCCCCCCTCCCCCCCCAGGAGAGGAGAGGACACGGTAGGGTAGAGGAGCTGGGCCAGCACAGACAGTAATCACACACCCCCCCCCCAGGAGAGGAGAGGACACGGTAGGATGGAGGAGCTGGGCCAGCACAGACAGTAATCACCCCCCCCCTCCCCAGGAGAGGAGAGGACACGGTAGGGTAGAGGAGCTGGGCCAGCACAGACAGTAAACACCCCCCCCAGGAGAGGAGAGGACACGGTAGGATGGAGGAGCTGGGCCAGCACAGACAGTAATCACCCCCCCCCCAGGAGAGGAGAGGACACGGTAGGGTAGAGGAGCTGGGCCAGCACAGACAGTAATCACACCCCCCCAGGAGAGGAGAGGACACGGTAGGATGGAGGAGCTGGGCCAGCACAGACAGTAATCACCCCCCCAGGAGAGGAGAGGACACGGTAGGATGGAGGAGCTGGGCCAGCACAGACAGTAATCACCCCCCCCCCCCAGGAGAGGACACGGTAGGATGGAGGAGCTGGGCCAGCACAGACAGTAATCACCCCCCCAGGAGAGGAGAGGACACGGTAGGATGGAGGAGCTGGGCCAGCACAGACAGTAAACACCCCCCCCCCTCCCCCCCCAGGAGAGGAGAGGACACGGTAGGGTAGAGGAGCTGGGCCAGCACAGACAGTAATCACCCCCCCCCCCCAGGAGAGGAGAGGACACGGTAGGATGGAGGAGCTGGGCCAGCACAGACAGTAAACACCCCCCCCCTCCCCCCCCAGGAGAGGACACGGTAGGGTAGAGGAGCTGGGCCAGCACAGACAGTAATCACACACACACCCCCCCCCAGGAGAGGAGAGGACACGGTAGGATGGAGGAGCTGGGCCAGCACAGCCAGTAATCACCCCCCAGGAGAGGACATGGTAGGATGGAGGAGCTGGGCCAGCACAGACAGTGATCACCCCCCCCCCCCCAGGAGAGGAGAGGACACGGTAGGGTAGAGGAGCTGGGCCAGCACAGACAGTAATCACCCCCCCCCCCCCCAGGAGAGGACACGGTAGGATGGAGGAGCTGGGCCAGCACAGACAGTAATCACCCCCCCCCCAGGAGAGGAGAGGACACGGTAGGATGGAGGAGCTGGGCCAGCACAGACAGTAATCACCCCCCAGGAGAGGAGAGGACACGGTAGGATGGAGGAGCTGGGCCAGCATAGCAGGCAGTCCTTGTTACGGACAGTCTGGTGGGGGGGGGGTCTGTGTTGGGAGGCGGTCTGACATCGGTGGGGGGGAGGGGCTATCTGGGCTATTTATAGAGAGATATATTTAGTGCTGAGGCCTCAGGATGGTATATATAGCCGCAGCACATGTTCCTGGACTGCAATACACCTCTATGGAGCACAGGGGGCGCCGGTCCCCCTCCGGACCCCACACAGGGGGCGCCGGTCCCCCTCCGGACCCCACACAGGGGGCGCCGGTCCCCCTCCGGACCCCACACTGGGGGCGCCGGACCCCACACAGGGGGCGCCGGACCCCACACAGGGGGCGCCGGACCCCACACAGGGGGCGCCGGTCCCCCTCCAGACCCCACACAGGGGGCGCCGGTCCCCCTCCGGACCCCACACTGGGGGCGCCGGACCCCACACAGGGGGCGCCGGACCCCACACAGGGGGCGCCGGACCCCACACAGGGGGCGCCGGACCCCACACACAGCACAGGGGACACCACTTACCGATGACCCACCTATGGGGACTTCTCTGTATTGAGCCATTTCGTTGTCTTACTATCATATAAAATGCCTCCATGACATCACATGATGACATCACAGGTTTCCACCAATCACAGCAGAGACAATCGTCTGCCCATATAAGGACACCCCAATTCCTGATCTCAGATGGTGAGATGAACGTTCTCAGCTCCTCCACATCTCAGGGTGGAGTTCCCCAGGAAAACGTTCCATGGATTTCTATCCTTCAGTAATTGGCCGTCTGTGGATGAGAACTGACTTCATCACCCAACGTGAGTCCAACCGGCCCATCGCCCAGCGTGAGTCCAACCAGCCCGGCCCATCGCCCAACGTGAGTCCAACCAGCCCGGCCCATCGCCCAACGTGAGTTCAACCAGCCCGGCCCATCGCCCAACATGAGTCCAACCAGCCCGGCCCATCGCCCAACGTGAGTCCAACCAGCCCGGCCCATCGCCCAGCGTGAGTCCAACCAGCCCGGCCCATCGCCCAGCGTGAGTCCAACCGGCCCGGCCCATCGCCCAACGTGAGTTCAACCAGCCCGGCCCATCGCCCAACGTGAGTTCAACCAGCCCGGCCCATCGCCCAACGTGAGTTCAACCAGCCCGGCCCATCGCCCAACGTGAGTCCAACCAGCCCGGCCC
This sequence comes from Staurois parvus, assembly GCF_062004578.1. Lineage (NCBI taxonomy): Eukaryota > Metazoa > Chordata > Amphibia > Anura > Ranidae > Staurois > Staurois parvus. Next base: position 76,809 of record NW_028320527.1, read on the forward strand.
GTCGCCCAGCGCGAGTCCAACCAGCCCGGCCCGTCGCCCAGCGTGAGTCCAACCAGCCCGGCCCATCGCCCAACGTGCGTCCAACCAGCCCGGCCCAATGTGCGTCCAACCAGCCCGGCCCATCTCCCAATGTGCGTCCAACCAGCCCGGCCCATCGCCCAACGTGAGTCCAACCAGCCCGGCCCAACGTGAGTCCAACCAGCCCGGCCCATCGCCCAACGTGAGTCCAACCAGCCCGGCCCATCGCCCAACGTGAGTCCAACCAGCCCGGCCCAACGTGAGTCCAACCAGCCCGGCCCATCGCCCAACGTGAGTCCAACCAGCCCGGCCCATCGCCCAATGTGCGTCCAACCAGCCCGGCCCATCGCCCAATGTGCGTCCAACCAGCCCGGCCCATCGCCCAATGTGCGTCCAACCAGCACGGCCCATCGCCCAATGTGCGTCCAACCAGCCCGGCCCATCAGGAGGCCCAGCGGACAGCAGCTCACCTCTCCTGAAGGTCATGCAGGCTTTGCTCGGCTCGGTGAAGTCCCTCCAGGTCCTTCATCATCTTCTTCATGTGCTCCTTGGAGTAGCGGTTCTGGATGTAGGCAAACCAGCAGCCTCCGACCCCGATGACGATGGACACGACCAGCATGAAGTCCTTCAGGTGGTTGTGACGGGTCACTGCAGGGGGGACAGAACCGGAGACATGGTCAGAGGGACGCAAACAGGAGGTTCAAAAACTGACCAATACTGGTCATCGATCAACGGGAGAAACGGAACTCAACATCCCTATCTTCTATTGTCTCCACCAGCCTCCACCGGGTCCCCCCCATCAGCCTCCACCGGGTCCCCCCCAATCAGCCTCCACCGGGTCCCCCCCAATCAGCCTCCACCGGGTCCCCCCCAATCAGCCTCCACCGAGGAATGGAGGTTCGGGGCCATCTAGGGAGGAATGGAGGTTCGGGGCCATCTACGGAGGAATGGAGGTTCGGGGCCATCTACGGAGGAATGGAGGTTCGGGGCCATCTACGGAGGAATGGAGGTTCGGGGCCATCTACGGAGGAATGGAGGTTCGGGGCCATCTACGGAGGAATGGAGGTTCGGGGCCATCTACGGAGGAATGGAGGTTCGGGGCCATCTAGGGAGGAATGGAGGTTCGGGGCCATCTAGGGAGGAATGGAGGTTCGGGGCCATCTAGGGAGGAATGGAGGTTCGGGGCCATCTACGGAGGAATGGAGGTTCGGGGCCATCTACGGAGGAATGGAGGTTCGGGGCCATCTACGGAGGAATGGAGGTTTCTACACAGACAGCCCAGAGCCTTCACACGCAGATACATACATACATACATACATACATGGTCCTGAGCCTCCATACATACATGGTCCTAGGACTTGATAGTCGTGGCGGGATGTGAAGTCTATAGAATGGACCGAGGAATATGAAGCCTCAGCGGCCTCTCTCTGTCTCGGGGTTCCTCCAGGAGGTTGCTGGGGGTTCCTCCAGGAGGTTGTTGGGGGTTCCTCCAGGAGGTTGTTGGGGGTTCCTCCAGGAGGTTGCTGGGGGTTCCTCCAGGAGGTTGCTGGGGGTTCCTCCAGGAGGTTGCTGGGGGTTCCTCCAGGAGGTTGCTGGGGGTTCCTCCAGGAGGTTGTTGGGGGTTCCTCCAGGAGGTTGCTGGGGGTTCCTCCAGGAGGTTGTTGGGGGTTCCTCGGGCAGAGAACAATGTCTGCCTCTCAGAGGAGCACCAACCATGAAGAACGACCTTCTCAGCCAATCGGTAAGGAGGGGATTCTTCCCGGCAACCATCAATGTCAGGAAAATTTGTCCACGTGACCACCGATGGACTGCGAAGGTTCGATAGAGTCCACTTCTTTGGGTTTTTTTTTTACCAGGTGTATATTTATTGTTTTGGATCCACCCACCGGATCCGCCCACCGGATCCCATCACCAGATCCGCCCACCGGATCCCGTCACCAGATCCACCTACTGGATCCACCCACCAGATCCCGTCACTGAATCTAGCAGTTTTTCGGCAGGAAAGCAAAGTGCTGAGCAAACTCTTGGTGATACAAGAATCCTGTAAAATGATATTGGAAAAGGTTCAAGGACAGAGATGGGTTGGTCTCCAGTATGGTGAGATTCCACCAGGAGGACATTTTGGCCCCTGGATCTATGGTACTGAAGGCACCTTATCCAAGTCCTTGCTCTCCTGCACCAGCAGCGAGTCCGGCCTGGTAGGAGGACTTTTTGGATCCTGGATCTATGGTACTGCAGGCACCTTATCCAAGTCCTGGCTCTCCTGCACCACCAGCGAGTCCGGCCTGGTAGATCTTTTTGGACCCTGGATCTATGGTACTGAAGGCACCTTATCCAAGTCCTGGCTCTCCTGCACCAGCAGCGAGTCCGGCCTGGTAGGAGGACTTTTTGGACCCTGGATCTATGGTACTGCAGGCACCTTATCCAAGTCCTGGCTCTCCTGCACCAGCAGCGAGTCCGGCCTGGTAGGAGGACTTTTTGGACCCTGGATCTATGGTACTGCAGGCACCTTATCCAAGTCCTGGCTCTCCTGCACCACCAGCGTGTCCGGCCTGGTAGGACTTTTTGGACCCTGGATCTATGGTACTGCAGGCACCTTATCCAAGTCCTGGCTCTCCTGCACCACCAGCGTGTCCGGCCTGGTAGGACTTTTTGGACCCTGGATCTATGGTACTGCAGGCACCTTATCCAAGTCCTGGCTCTCCTGCACCACCAGCGTGTCCGGCCTGGTAGGACTTTTTGGACCCTGGATCTATGGTACTGCAGACACCTTATCCAAGTCCTGGCTCTCCTGCACCACCAGCGAGTCCGGCCTGGTAGGAGGACTTTTTGGACCCTGGATCTATGGTACTGCAGGCACCTTATCCAAGTCCTGGCTCTCCTGCACCAGCAGCGTGTCCGGCCTGGTAGGACTTTTTGGACCCTGGATCTATGGTACTGCAGGCACCTTATCCAAGTCCTGGCTCTCCTGCACCACCAGCGTGTCCGGCCTGGTAGGACTTTTTGGACCCTGGATCTATGGTACTGCAGACACCTTATCCAAGTCCTGGCTCTCCTGCACCACCAGCGTGTCCGGCCTGGTAGGACTTTTTGGACCCTGGATCTATGGTACTGCAGACACCTTATCCAAGTCCTGGCTCTCCTGCACCACCAGCGTGTCCGGCCTGGTAGGACTTTTTGGACCCTGGATCTATGGTACTGCAGGCACCTTATCCAAGTCCTGGCTCTCCTCCACCACCAGCGAGTCCGGCCTGGTAGGACTTTTTGGACCCTGGATCTATGGTACTGCAGACACCTTATCCAAGTCCTGGCTCTCCTGCACCACCAGTGAGTCCGGCCTGGTAGGAGGACTTTTTGGACCCTGGATCTATGGTACTGCAGGCACCTTATCCAAGTCCTGGCTCTCCTGCACCACCAGCGAGTCCGGCCTGGTAGGAGGACTTTTTGGACCCTGGATCTATGGTACTGCAGGCACCTTATCCAAGTCCTGGCTCTCCTGCACCAGCAGCGTGTCCGGCCTGGCAGGACTTTTTGGACCCTGGATCTATGGTACTGCAGGCACCTTATCCAAGTCCTGGCTCTCCTGCACCACCAGCGTGTCCGGCCTGGTAGGACTTTTTGGACCCTGGATCTATGGTACTGCAGGCACCTTATCCAAGTCCTGGCTCTCCTGCACCACCAGCGTGTCCGGCCTGGTAGGACTTTTTGGACCCTGGATCTATGGTACTGCAGGCACCTTATCCAAGTCCTGGCTCTCCTGCACCACCAGCGTGTCCGGCCTGGTAGGACTTTTTGGACCCTGGATCTATGGTACTGCAGACACCTTATCCAAGTCCTGGCTCTCCTGCACCACCAGCGTGTCCGGCCTGGTAGGACTTTTTGGACCCTGGATCTATGGTACTGCAGACACCTTATCCAAGTCCTGGCTCTCCTGCACCACCAGCGTGTCCGGCCTGGTAGGACTTTTTGGACCCTGGATCTATGGTACTGCAGGCACCTTACCCAAGTCCTGGCTCTCCTCCACCACCAGCGAGTCCGGCCTGGTAGGACTTTTTGGACCCTGGATCTATGGTACTGCAGACACCTTATCCAAGTCCTGGCTCTCCTGCACCACCAGTGAGTCCGGCCTGGTAGGAGGACTTTTTGGACCCTGGATCTATGGTACTGCAGGCACCTTATCCAAGTCCTGGCTCTCCTGCACCACCAGCGAGTCCGGCCTGGTAGGAGGACTTTTTGGACCCTGGATCTATGGTACTGCAGGCACCTTATCCAAGTCCTGGCTCTCCTGCACCACCAGTGAGTCCGGCCTGGTAGGAGGACTTTTTGGACCCTGGATCTATGGTACTGCAGGCACCTTATCCAAGTCCTGGCTCTCCTGCACCACCAGCGAGTCCGGCCTGGTAGGAGGACTTTTTGGACCCTGGATCTATGGTACTGCAGGCACCTTATCCAAGTCCTGGTTCTCCTGCACCAGCAGCGTGTCCGGCCTGGTAGGACTTTTTGGACCCTGGATCTATGGTACTGCAGGCACCTTATCCAAGTCCTGGCTCTCCTGCACCACCAGCGTGTCCGGCCTGGTAGGACTTTTTGGACCCTGGATCTATGGTACTGCAGGCACCTTATCCAAGTCCTGGCTCTCCTGCACCACCAGCGTGTCCGGCCTGGTAGGACTTTTTGGACCCTGGATCTATGGTACTGCAGGCACCTTATCCAAGTCCTGGCTCTCCTGCACCACCAGCGTGTCCGGCCTGGTAGGAGGACTCCCGTATATTCCATCATCGCTGAGCTCTGGACTCCTTATAATCTGACAACTCCAGAAAGTGACTCACAAAGCCGACCTAATGAGGGGCAATCTTTGTGCGTCCGCCGCCTCGGCCACTCCCACCGCACACATGTCATCAATCGCGGGGGATGGGGATCATTATGTACAATTACAGATCAAGCCGCCGTGACCTCCTCCGCTTGGCTTCATCTTCGTTGGGTCATCACCATATATGTCTCCTTACAAATGCCGGAACCCTGAACCAGCAGGAATGTCTACTACACGCGGGACAACCAACCCGAGGGACAACCTGAGGGACAACCAACCCGAGGGACAACCTGAGGGACAACCAACCCGAGGGCCAACCCACCCGAGGAACAACCTGAGGGACAACCTGAGGGACAACCAACCCGAGGGACAACCTGAGGGCTAACCCACCCGAGGGACAACCTGAGGGACAACCAACCCGAGGGACAACCTGAGGGACAACCAAACCGAGGGACAACCTGAGGGACAACCCACCCGAGGGACAACCTGAGGGACAACCAAACCGAGGGACAACCTGAGGGCCAACCAACCCGAGGGCCAACCCACCCGAGGGACAACCTGAGGGACAACCCGAGGGACAACCAACCCGAGGGACAACCTGAGGGCTAACCCACCCGAGGGACAACCTGAGGGACAACCAACCCGAGGGCCAACCCACCCGAGGAACAACCTGAGGGACAACCCGAGGGACAACCAACCCGAGGGACAACCTGAGGGCTAACCCACCCGAGGGACAACCTGAGGGACAACCAACCCGAGGGACAACCTGAGGGACAACCAAACCGAGGGACAACCTGAGGGACAACCCACCCGAGGGACAACCTGAGGGACAACCAAACCGAGGGACAACCTGAGGGCCAACCAACCCGAGGGCCAACCCACCCGAGGGACAACCTGAGGGACAACCCGAGGGACAACCAACCCGAGGGACAACCTGAGGGCTAACCCACCCGAGGGACAACCTGAGGGACAACCCGAGGGACAACCAACCCGAGGGACAACCAACCCGAGGGACAACCTGAGGGACAACCAACCCGAGGGCCAACCCACCCGAGAAACAACCTGAGGGACAACCCGAGGGACAACCAACCCGAGGGCCAACCCACCCGAGAAACAACCTGAGGGACAACCCGAGGGACAACCAACCCGAGGGACAACCTGAGGGCTAACCCACCCGAGGGACAACCCGAGGGACAACCCGAGGGACAACCCACCCGAGGGACAACCCACCCGAGGGACAACCCACCCGAGGGACAACCCGAGGGACAACCAACCCGAGGGACAACCTGAGGGACAACCCACCCGAGGGACAACCTGAGGGACAACCAACCCGAGGGACAACCTGAGGGACAACCCGAGGGACAACCAACCCGAGGGACAACCTGAGGGCTAACCCTCCCGAGGGCCAACCTGAGGGACAACCCGAGGGACAACCAACCCGAGGGACAACCTGAGGGCTAACCCTCCCGAGGGACAACCTGAGGGACAACCCGAGGGACAACCAACCCGAGGGACAACCCGAGGGACAACCAACCCGAGGGACAACCTGAGGGACAACCAACCCGAGGGACAACCCACCCGAGAAACAACCTGAGGGACAACCCGAGGGACAACCAACCCGAGGGACAACCTGAGGGCTAACCCACCCGAGGGACAACCCGAGGGACAACCAACCCGAGGGACAACCAACCCGAGGGACAACCCACCCGAGGGACAACCCACCCGAGGGACAACCCACCCGAGGGACAACCCACCCGAGGGACAACCTGAGGGACAACCCACCCGAGGGACAACCTGAGGGACAACCCACCCGAGGGACAACCTGAGGGACAACCCACCCGAGGGACAACCCGAGGGACAACCAACCCGAGGGACAACCTGAGGGCTAACCCACCCGAGGGACAACCTGAGGGACAACCCGAGGGACAACCAACCCGAGGGACAACCAACCCGAGGGACAACCTGAGGGACAACCAACCCGAGGGCCAACCCACCCGAGGGACAACCTGAGGGACAACCCGAGGGACAACCAACCCGAGGGACAACCTGAGGGCCAACCCACCCGAGGGACAACCTGAGGGACAACCCGAGGGACAACCAACCCGAGGGACAACCAACCCGAGGGACAACCAACCCGAGGGACAACCCACCCGAGGGACAACCCACCCGAGGGACAACCCACCCGAGGGACAACCAACCCGAGGGACAACCCACCCGAGGGACAACCCACCCGAGGGACAACCCACCCGAGGGACAACCCACCCGAGGGACAACCTGAGGGACAACCCACCCGAGGGACAACCTGAGGGACAACCCACCCGAGGGACAACCCGAGGGACAACCCGAGGGACAACCAACCCGAGGGACAACCCGAGGGCTAACCCGAGGGCCAACCCACCCGAGGGACAACCCGAGGGACAACCCGAGGGACAACCCGAGGGACAACCCGAGGGACAACCAACCCGAGGGACAACCCGAGGGACAACCCGAGGGACAACCAACCCGAGGGACAACCCACCCGAGGGACAACCCGAGGGACAACCCACCCGAGGGACAACCCGAGGGACAACCCGAGGGACAACCAACCCGAGGGACAACCCGAGGGCTAACCCGAGGGCCAACCCACCCGAGGGACAACCTGAGGGACAACCCGAGGGACAACCCGAGGGACAACCCGAGGGACAACCCGAGGGACAACCCGAGGGACAACCCGAGGGACAACCAACCCGAGGGACAACCTGAGGGACAACCCACCCGAGGGACAACCTGAGGGCTAACCCACCCGAGGGACAACCCACCCGAGGGACAACCCACCCGAGGGACAACCCACCCGAGGGACAACCCACCCGAGGGACCGTCTGCTTGGCACCCGATTATGGAGAATAAGCCCCTCCCCCTCTGATAAGGTTCGCATTTATACCAGTACAGTCCTCCTGAAGGGTTAACAAGGAACACGGGAGGATCCAACAACCCGGGGGCCCGCGGGACACGGGAAGGAGGCGAGCTGGGACCCCCGGGACACGGGAAGGAGGCGAGCTGGGACCCCCGGGACACGGGAAGGAGGCGAGCTGGGACCCCCGGGACACGGGAAGGAGGCGAGCTGGGACCCCCGGGACACGGGAAGGAGGCGAGCTGGGACCCCCGGGACACCGAAGAGAGCTGGGACCCCCGGGACACCGAAGAGAGCTGGGACCCCCGGGACACCGAAGAGAGCTGGGACCCCCGGGACACCGAAGAGAGCTGGGACCCCCGGGACACCGAAGAGAGCTGGGACCCCCGGGACACCACGAGGCAACCAGCCAGTATCCAGGAGCGTGATGATCTTGGTGCGGACATCCCACACTGAGGGCAGAGTTGGGTCGGTTTGTTCCCCCAAAAACACAAAGGAAGGTCCCGCCTGGGACTTGATAGTACAAAATGTCTGAACGGCAAATGCCAATCCTACAAAGGGACCATAAAACGGACCCAAAAGGTCCAATAAACCCAAGTCCTCATATACAGAGCAGGACCCCATGTCGTTGTATACAGGATGTGTCCTACTACACAGTGATGGGGCATCTCCATGGTGGTCACGAGGGTGTAATGAGGACTTGGGTTTATTGGACCTTTGGGTCCGTTTTATGGTCCCTTTGTAGGATTGGCATTCGCCGTTCAGACATTTTATACTTGTGACTCCATAAAGTCCCAGGCGGGACCTTCCTTTGTGCTCTGGACTGTTCATCTGGGATGCCGGCAGGACACTATTATGGGACCCCTGCATCCACGTTGTTACTCCGGCTCTCATGCGCCGTGGTCAGGGCACAGCCGGGCGTGGTCCTCCATATACAGACCTCCGGTGATGTGCTGAGGTATGTGCAGGGCAAAGGGTTAAATCCCTTCATCACCGGGGACTGATGTGGTGAGAAGGTCGGAGTCCAGGCCATCCTGACCCTTCAGCTTTGGGTGGAGAAGGTGCGGCAATGACCGCTGAAAGGGGCAACGCAGCCTTAGAGATCTGACTGGTCCTCTTCGGGGGTCAGAGGTTAAAGGGGAAGTGTTTGAGAAGGTGAAACGTTGGGGGTGGGGTTAATTCAAGGAGTCAGGCTAAGCTTCTGAAGTGGGGAGGTTAAGTGTTAGGAGGGTCCAAGACGGGGGGGGCTTAAGGGTCCAAGACGGGGGGGGCTTAAGGGTCCAAGACGGGGGGGCTTAAGGGTCCAAGACGGGGGGGGCTTAAGGGTCCAAGACGGGGGGGGCTTAAGGGTCCAAGACGGGGGGGGCTTAAGGGTCCAAGACGGGGGGGGCTTAAGGGTCCAAGACGGGGGGGGCTTAAGGGTCCAAGACGGGGGGGGCTTAAGGGTCCAAGACGGGGGGGCTTAAGGGTCCAAGACGGGGGCTAAGGTTTGGAACAAGGTTAGGGTCCACTTAGAACCTTGACTGGTTTGTATGAATCCCAGTGTCCCCACCAGGAAGATTTCCCCTCACTTCCTGTCCCAGTGGAAGTGGGGAAGAGGAGGGTTTGGGGCTGAATTTCTCCTGACGAGAGTACATATCTGACAGGGGTTCTAACACTTCTTCGCTCTCCATGGAGGGGAGGTCCACCAGTAGAGGTGATCTGTGTGTAGATCTGAAGGCCTCCTTTACAGAGCCGTGTCTGGGCTGGTGACCCCTTTAGCTGGCGCTGGATTGGCTCAGCGAGGGGTTGGCGGTGGATTTTCCAGAGCCTGGCAGCGCGGTCCTCCGGCCTCACTCCCCACATCCGTCACAGTCCCGATTCCCGGAGGACTCCACTTCCTCCTATTATGAAGGAACATTTTGGCCGTTCTTGGCCGCGCGGGTCGGGTTTCACGCCGTGCGAATTTATAAATGAAAAGACCTAAAAATAATCTGTGTTTATGGAAGGCGCTGTGTGTTCTGAGGGGCCGCCGGTTACCAGGGAGAGCGGAATGCACAACTCACAGCAGAAATCTTCCAGAAAACCTCCTTCGGGGGGACAGACGGAACGCAGGAACCCGCCAACCACACACAACCACAGATATTACGGGGCCCAGAAATTCCAACGACAAGTCGCTAACCTGATTAGGATTTCATCTCAGTCACACAGCCTAGTGCTGCAAGATTCATCAGGCTTGTCACAGGAGGATCCACAAGCCACGCCAAGGCCAGGAGGAGCCCCAGGCCACGCCAAGGCCTGGAGGAGCCACAGGAAACGCCAAGGCCTGGAGGAGCCACAGGAAACGCCAAGGCCTGGAGGAGCCACAGGAAACGCCAAGGCCTGGAGGAGCCACAGGAAACGCCAAGGCCAGGAGGAGCCACAGGAAACGCCAAGGCCAGGAGGAGCCACAGGAAACGCCAAGGCCAGGAGGAGCCACAGGAAACGCCAAGGCCAGGAGGAGCCACAGGAAACGCCAAGGCCAGGAGGAGCCACAGGAAACGCCAAGGCCAGGAGGAGCCACAGGAAACGCCAAGGCCAGGAGGAGCCACAGGAAACGCCAAGGCCAGGAGGAGCCACAGGAAACGCCAAGGCCAGGAGGAGCCACAGGAAACGCCAAGGCCAGGAGGAGCCACAGGAAACGCCAAGGCCTGGAGGATCCACAGGAAACGCCAAGGCCAGGAGGATCCACAAGCCAAGGCCTGGAGGATCCACAAGAAAAGGCCAGGAGGTGCCCAGGTCAGGCAAACAAGTGTGCAATCAGGTGTCAGCAAAACCTTCACAGCATGATATCCAACAGACAGCCAAATAACCCGAGACTCATAGGGAACAACCCCAGCGATACCCCGCCAAGGTCAGACTGTGAGGGAATCTTTTGTTCACCCTTCTACCTCTTTCACAAGGGAAGGTACCACAGCCAGACTGGTGCATGAGATGCCAGAAGAACGCAAGGATGAACAGGGACCCATCATCCACCACAAGACCAGGAGGATCCAGCACAAGACCAGGGAGGATCCAGCACAAGACCAGGGAGGATCCAGCACAAGACCAGGGAGGATCCAGCACAAGACCAGGGAGGATCCAGCACAAGACCAGGGAGGATCCAGCACAAGACCAGGGAGGAACCAGCACAAGACCAGGGAGGATCCAGCACAAGACCAGGGAGGATCCAGCACAAGACCAGGGAGGATCCAGCACAAGACCAGGGAGGATCCAGCACAAGACCAGGGAGGATCCAGCACAAGACCAGGGAGGATCCAGCACAAGACCAGGGAGGATCCAGCACAAGACCAGGGAGGATCCAGCACAAGACCAGGGAGGATCCAGCACAAGACCAGGGAGGATCCAGCACAAGACCAGGGAGGATCCACCACAAGACCAGGGAGGATCCACCACAAGACCAGGGAGGATCCACCACAAGACCAGGGAGGATCCACCACAAGACCAGGGAGGATCCACCACAAGACCAGGGAGGATCCACCACAAGACCAGGGAGGATCCACCACAAGACCAGGGAGGATCCACCACAAGACCAGGGAGGATCCACCACAAGACATCTGCTTTATCAACTCCTGGAGACAGGGCCCTTCCCCTCACCAGAGGTAGACTATGGAGTCCAATCAGACTCTGCCGGGGATGTCACCTGCGTGGCACAAGGTCCCAATATCTGAGCACAAGAATATACAAAGTCCAAAGCATACATCAGGTGTCCCCAGCAGAGTCCCCCTTCCCATCATGCGTCCCGTTTGGAAGGAGCAGGGGGTTTGTGGGGGGGAATTTGGGTGGAGGGAGGCACTTTTTGGGGGGAGTTAGGCATTTTTCGGGGGGTTCTGGGGTGGAAGGAACAAGGGTGGGTTTGGGTTGGAAGGAATGGGAGTTCAGGGTGGAGGGAGGAATTTTTTGGGGGGTTCTGGAGTGGAAGGAATGGGGGTTCTGGTTGGAACAGGGGGTTCAGGGGGGGATTTGGGTGGGAGGCAGGCCTTTTTTTGGGGGGGTTCTGGGGTCGAAGGAATGGGGGTGGGTTCTGGTTGGAAGGAACAGGAGGTGGAAGGAATCGGGTTCTGAGTGGAGGGAGGCATTTTTCGGGGGGGGGGGGTTCTGGGGTGGAAGGAACGTGGGTGGGTTTGGGTTGGAAGGAATGGGGGTTCTGGTTGCATTTGGGTGGAGGGAGGCATTTTTCGGGGGGTCCTGGGGTGGAAGGAATGGGGGTGGGTTTGGACTGGAAGGAATGGAGGTTCTGGTTGGAATAAACAAGGGGTTTGGGTGTGGAAGGACCGGGGGGGGGGGGGATTTTTGGTGGAGGGAGGCATTTTTCAGGGGTTCTGGGGTGGAAGGAATAGGGGTTCTGGTTGGAAGGAACAGAGCGTTTGGAGGAGGAGGGAGGCATTTTTCGGGGGGGGTTCTGGGGTGGAAGGAACGTGGGTGGGTTTGGGTTGGAAGGAACGGGGGTTCTGGTTGGAAGGAACAGGGGGTGGAAGGAATGGGGTTCTGGGTGGATGCAGGCATTTTTCGGGGGGTTCTGGGGTGGAAGGAACGGGGGTGGGTTTGGGTTGAAAGGAACAGGGTTGATTTGGGTGGAGGGAGGCATTTTTCGAGGGGTTACTCACACAGTGGGGGTCCGAAGAGCACCGTGTCCAAGGCTTTGAGCTGCATCTTCTGCCTGTGGCTCCTGTCGGTCATCTTCAGGAGGGTCCCCGTCATGGTGGCGTTGGTGACGGCCAACCTGGGGGGGGAGAGAATGGAGTCAGACTGGAGGAAGCCATAGATCGTCCCTCACCTCCAACATTGGCCAAATGAGTGCATTACGTCGGAGCAGCCAATGAGAACTCTCCGCTGACAGGCCTGACACACGGCATTCTGGGTAAGTGAACGATCAATGTCCCACGTGGGGAGAACATTCTTCGATCACCCGGAATGACACGTTATCGCTCAGGACAGTCATAAATTCCACGCAGTCCTCATCGCTCATCACATTGATGATCCTCGGCACCGCACCCCCCGGGCTCCGAGCAACCAGGAGGACAGGAAACGATCCCGGAGTCACCATGGCGATGACACCAAGGACGAACGATGCTACTGAACCGAGGACACCGAGTTATAGAGAAACCTCCATCTCCTGTGTACGCGGCACGTTCTATTCCGGGTTCTCACCCGCTACTGTCCTGTACATGTTCCATGCATTGCTGTACCGACCCGTCTAGGCCAGGCAGAGCCCCGGGAGATGAGGGCTTCATGGGCCCCATCACTAACCTGCAGCATGTAGAGGACGACCAATCACATTTCATGAGCCCTAGAAGGAGGCTAATCACATGACCAGGGTGGGAGGAGCCATGAGAAATGCTGCGGGCGCCGTGCAACGCCGTCCCGATTTCTACGCAGAGCACTGCTGAGAGCAAACGGCGGCACCGAGCCCATTCCGCGTCTCTTCCGTACTCTCATTGCTAGTCATGTGACCATAGTGAGGTTTGGGGGGGAAGGGGGGGGGGGAAGACAGGGGGCGGAGCCGTATTACAGCGACACCCTCACGTCTCCAAAATTCACAAGTTGTAGACAATTCGGTCCGGGATCTCACCCAAGATGGAACTCCGACATCGGCTCCATACTCCGCGACTCCCGCAGTGATGACACCACCTCGAGTGGTCACATGAGTGGGCGGGAAGACACGCCTCTATTACAAGGTAGGCGGGGCGTCGCCTAAGACGTCCAGAAGATCGCCATCGAAATTGAGGTCTACCTAACCGTAAAATTTGTTAGTTTAGTATGTGGGGGGAGGGGTCAAATTGTAAAACCGCGTCAGATGCAAGGAGGCGGGCGGGAGGTGGGCGTCGGGCGGAAGGAGACCGGGTCGAGGGCGTCGGGCGGAAGGAGACCGGGTCGACGGCGCCGGGCGGAAGGAGACCGGGTCGACGGCGCCGGGCGGAAGGAGACCGGGTCGACGGCGCCCGGCGGAAGGAGACCGGGTCGACGGCGCCCGGCGGAAGGAGACCGGGTCGACGGCGCCCGGCGGAAGGAGACCGGGTCGACGGCGCCCGGCGGAAGGAGACCGGGTCGACGGCGCCCGGCGGAAGGAGACCGGGTCGACGGCGCCGGGCGGAAGGAGACCGGGTCGACGGCGCCGGGCGGAAGGAGACCGGGTCGACGGCGCCGGGCGGAAGGAGACCGGGTCGACGGCGCCGGGCGGAAGGAGACCGGGTCGACGGCGCCGGGCGGAAGGAGACCGGGTCGACGGCGTCGGGCGGAAGGAGACCGGGTCGACGGCGCCGGGCGGAAGGAGACCGGGTCGACGGCGTCGGGCGGAAGGAGACCGGGTCGACGGCGCCGGGCGGAAGGAGACCAGCGACGGGGTCAGGTGGAAG